>NC_068359.1:51995067-52067567 GCF_020536995.1 Dreissena polymorpha
TACTACTCGAATTATTTTCCAATGAAACTTTGTTTTGCCTTGTCATTAAGCTTATTTACTTCAACAAAACACGGACGAAAAGAGATTTGTTTTCTTTTTTCTGAAGTAAATATTCTCTCTGCTATTCAGTTGTACCGTATAATAGCTATCAAAATGGTTGGCATTTAACACTGAGAAGAACGCTCTGAATGTTATTACCGAATAACATCGTCAAAACTGATTTGATAATACGTCACTGAGTCAGTATGTAGATAAATATATACTTAACTTAGAAAAACGACAATTTACAATAACAATTTTATGACGAAACATAATCTCGGATATTGTGTTAATTCAGTATTAACGAATTATTGGAAATATTTTGTGCTCCTAAGGATCTTACGACTTAAGCAAGTAAATTAACCACATGACAAAATCAAATTATATAAGGGACGTTCAACATCTGAGTAAGCAGCCTTTGGAAGGATTTTGAGTGAAATAGCATGGAGCTGCGGCCTATTTAATTTGACCCCACCACTTCTGATAGTGCTCTTAATAGTATACTAAATGAGGCGTTTAACGCGAATACAGTGATACTTTTGATATTTGCTATATTGTTTTCACAAATAATGGACTGAGCTTATTATTTGTTTTTCTAGCCCTATAGGTTTGTCAATGCTTACATTTCGCAAATCTGTGTATAATTAGTAAATATTTGTAAATATTAAAAAAGTCAATGGACTTATACAATATTACCTAAATATTTGGAAATGACGAATTAATAAAATATTTGTAAAATGACACTAGAAAGGTTCAACTTTTTACCCTTCCCATTTTAAGAAGCATCCTGAAATGTACCTTGAAAATTATGTGATACTCGATATAAAAGAAAAAAATATCACTTTTCAAAAACGACAAGATACTGAATTAAACAAAAAATGCAAAAATTCTTTGTGCTTATAAAAACCTTGATACATTAATATTAATACTTAAAATAGTATGAATATTTATGTGTTGATGATGTTTGTTTTTGTTTAATGAATAAATGTTCTAACGTTTTTGAAGGTTTCGGTTCTTGTTCAGCTCTTTAGGTCGGCACTGTCCGAAATCCGCCACCTACTCAAAATCCGCATTTTAAATGATGGAAATTATTTTGTTTGTCCTGATCACTAAACAAACAACTAAGGTATAACACTTACAATTATTTGGTATTGTTCCGACGATTAATGAAATATGAAATCACTTTTGTGTTTAGTAACCCCAAAACGTTAAAAAATGATATGTGGAAATCTATGTTTCACAATGCGCATGCGCAATTTTGTGGCGTATCATTTTGTCCATTATAAAATCGAGTCATCGTGGTATGTGCATACAACTTTATAGTCATTTAACGCTTTGTTGGTTTTAATGTCAATAAGACAAAGGTTTTTATCTTAATTAATATATATTCGTTCAAAACCGCCTCGTTCCCACACACAGATATTGTGCTCAAGTTTTAGAGCTCTACAAATAAAATATTAATATTAGAAATACTAAGGAGTATTTAAAGACATTGCGTCACCATATGAAATAACACACAACTACCTATTATTGAGTTTGAATAAAAAATTAGTTAACATAAAGTACTTTGAGTTAAACAAGGCTCTATATAACGGTTTCACAACCGCGCCCCTTTAATACAACTTGAAAATAAACTCTGTTTTATCAATTTTCGTGTGTTTTTTTGCTAAATTGGAGTTGCTTGAGAAAAGGAATCACATGTGAACATAATAATTCCATTCTGTTTTAACATGTTTAAGTAGGATTGGCGGATTCAGGCACATTCAAATTCATTTTTTATACAATTTAGGCATATCGTTTAGTAATTGTCTAACACTAAATTGTTGAAATTAAACTAGAAAATAATAACATAAGCACATTGAACATAACTTCATTTATTTTAAATTTTGAGCCGATTGGCTCTTTGCTTTACAAAAAATCGTTCATATACCCCCAAAGTAGCAGATTAAAAACTGCACCGGTATTCGTGTTTAGCATGTTGACTCTTGGAATCTCTAGGAATTATGAATTATAAATTGCTTGACTTTTCAGTTTTAAAAGGTTAAAGTCAAAGTCATAATAGATAAAGAGGAAAAAGCAACAACTAGTTCTAACCAACACACAGAGTCTACAAGACTGTGTGTAAGACGGTTAAGGTTACAGATTGTAATATTATTACTGGTTCAAACTAAGGCATTGACTTTTTCACACAAAGTTATTCATAAATGAGAAAAAACATTATTTTCGCATTTGAATCGCTGGATCAGATCATCATCGGGTAATCTAATGTTGTCTTCTTAAAAGGGACACAATGTGTTTCACTCAGATTCAGGGAATTTTTATTTTATACAGTAAACATTAGAGGTAGCAGAAATTTCAATGTAATATTTTTTTCATGCAGAGGAAGATCTATTTCACTTTCGCTTAACTAGACATGTAATTATATATTGTCTTTATAGCCCCGCTTTACAAGTTTTAAGAGGCGTTATACTTGTTTTATACGTTGATCATCGTGCAGGCCTGGTGTGATTACATTTGACATGGGAAAAGCTCGCAAACTATTACATTTTCAATTTGAAAGTTCATAGTAGATATGCATACAGCATTGATTGGATGTGCAGTGCATTGGAGCCATAACGCTTGCTTTAGTTTTCACTTTTAATAACTCTTTAAAAAAAAAAAAAAAATACCATGGAATTTTTTAACAATAATAGGTATGACTATCAACTTAAAACTTCAAAGGGCAGCAAACATTGGAACTGCAGATTATTCAGGGTGTATCTGGAGTACTATACGAACTATAAACTGTAATGGTAGATAAGTCTCACGTGCGGGAAGTTTAGTGAAAGAAACATATCTAATGAACATAACCATACTTTGAGAGTTGTGTCCTTATTGACTGTTATATTTAAAGTGAGCATATTTCTAAATGAACAATCAACATGAATTTCCAATTGTTGATACATCTCATTGAAGGGAAAATTCTGTGCAAAAGAGCGACAACTCATGATTCCATAGTTTTGTGTTGGCTGTCCTGTGTTATTATTAACCTTAACATTTCATTGTACGAAAAAATATTTTAGACCATATGTCATTCGGGCCTTCAGCCTTAGACACAAACAGATTTTCATAGGCTCAAACTTTATTTTGCGAACTGATTACGTTTAGTTTAATTCGCGAGCAAAGATTGCAACAAATAAAAAACAAGGCCATCAAAATTTTTGACATCCTTTATGTCGGAATACTTGTTCTTCAACTAAACCAAATTGTAAAATTATAACTCTAATGTATTTTATGTTTGTGACATTTATTTAACATCATGAAGAACTGAAAAAATGGCATTTTTCCGAAATATATAATTCCCTCTGTTGAGTTTATATTTATGCATTATTTTCTAAACACTAAATTTTCTTAATATACAAAACATATTGTGTTAATGGTCTATTAAGTGTTAAGCCCCAATAGTTCATGCTGTTGGCTGCAAGTACCTCAAAACATTTGATAAACATAGTTTGCAGAATTGTATTATTATGTTTCTTATTCTTTTACAGACTATTGAAAGTGTTAACACGGAACAAAAAAATCAGATATGTTTTCACACACATACTTTTTCATATAAAGTACATTATGTCATGATATTGTAGTAAAACATCAACTAAAAATGTTACATATTCGATATAACTCTACATAGCGATGTAAATATTTCCCCAATAAAAAACACAATAGTTACTTTAGACTGCTGTTTAATACCGGAGCAAGTAATTCATAGGTGCTTTGTTTTGTTGAGGATACCAGTCGACGAAGTTTGTATTATTCATTTACTTGGAAATTTCAAACATAATAATCAATCAAATTATGGCATTTGACACATTCTATATTAGTTTTGAAAACCATTAACTGCCGCCGATCTGCATTTATATAATCAACTAATAAGCTCGATCGAAGTTCGCATTATCACGGGAAACACAAGGCCAGAACGACAATTCTCTTGCTGCCAGCTTCTACTTCTAACGCAGTCGTTTTAATTAGTTTATAATCATACAGGACACGCATTTTCAATAAGAAGAGGCCGATATCATATTCGCATGTCGCGGTAATTGATAACCAATACACACAGTAAATTGGGGTTAAATGTGTATTCCATCTATTGCATAAATAGCCATGGATGTCCAGACATTTCAGTAAGTTGACGCTTTTTAATGGTAACTTTGACAGTCGATTTGGTTTACAATACATTTAAACAATAAGAATATCAAACCGCTAAATCCAACATTGTTTGATTTAAATATGCAACATCACGATTATTGTAAATGTGTGCCAGCGCAGCAGTAATACTCTCATTTTGTCGATGGAAGCGTTATGTTATTTTATATCCTATTACCAAGTGAAAATCGATAGTATAACAACGATCGAAAAACCGTCAGATCTATACTATCGCTTTTTTAGATCACACTCGGTTTTTCAAAAAATTGGAAATTCAGTTTTTGTCAACTACTGAATAACAAAATCGTCACAAAATACGTTATTTGATAATTATTAATGGGAAAGGGGAGAAAATAATAGGATAAATAGAATATTATGTGAGCCTCGCGCTACCATGATAAACTTTATCTCTATCAAAAACTCTCATAATATTTTCTATTGATTTAGAATAACATATAAAGTGCGTTAAGTGTATTTACATTCACCTCAGATATGTTATGCCAGTGTAATATTTATTTTTCTCTTATTAAACACCGCAGAAATTTCAATCATTTTGCACGTTGCTTGCTCTGGCATATCTGTTTCATATACATGCTTTTGTCGCTGCGTACTAATTGTCCTAATTGTGCGGTCCGCCTTTAATGGACAGAAAAATACTTCCAAACGCGGGTTCCTTTGCTTTTGCGTCTTATACATACAAACATACATATCTTTATTCTGGCATAAAATAGCACAATGCATACTTATAGCCAACAATAGAATTATAGCGTGAAAACATTAATCTGAAAGGGTTTAACATAGATGTAAGTGCCGTGCAAGCAAAATTTGCATAGTACATAGTACAATAACAACAAACATGTATTTCCATGTAGGTGACTTAGAATTTCAAACAAAATAGACAATATTTATTGCGACAAAATGTTGCTGTATAAATATAAAATGAGTTACAAAAAGTTCATTACACATATCGATTGGAGCTATTTTTGCGTTAAACGCAATATGATCTTAAGAAAAGTATATAAGTTAGTTGCACATATCAATGACGGCTTTATTATCAATAATAACTTTATGATTTAGCGTATTTTAAACTATCGACTTATACATGATGCAATAGACATTAGTGTGCTTTTTAATTAGGGTACATTCGGAGTAATAAGAGTTCGTGATCTTGTTGCATAATATATGTACTTCAATAAATTTTTTATAACTTTAGTGGATTTTGACGACATAAGAGACCGGAACTTGTTTATTGATGGCCAGTGACAGTAATATGGTTTCAAATATTGTTTTCTGATTGTGGTATAAGCTGGACATACAAGTAAGAAGTGGTATTCACTTTCGATTACTTTCATATTACAATATTTGCACAATCTATTTTCTTTTGGGATATTTTCATGTCGTCCTTTCTCAATCGCAAGATTGTGTGCGGATATTCTAAAATGAGTTAGGGCAATTCTAAATCTTGTTACGTTTATGCGATTAAATTATGTCTCGAATTCAAAATCTTCCTTATAGGTGCTATAAGAGGCTAGTCGATTTGAATTATTAATGTTTGAGTACCACGACTGTTTAAAGATATCATATATTCGATCTGATATAATTTTTAGGTCGTAATCATCTGGTAAAACTTCGTTTTGATTCCACCAGATATGTGCTAGTACAATATTTTCTAGTAGAGATTTTATTTCAAAGGCCCAGTTTTTATTTCCGTATGTCATATTTTCATCAGCGTCCTCTTTTAACATATGATAAACATTTCTTGTTAATAATTTGTTATTCGGGTTTATTGTATTTATCCAGTATTAAAGTACTTTTAGTTTTTGTTTTATAATAATTGGGTACCTTCCTAGTTCTCCATATAGACCATCTGAATTTGTTGATTTTCTAACTGTAAGGATTTTTGCTGAGAAATTTTCTGTGTACGAGTTCTATATCGTTACTTTCTTTCAAACCCAATATTTCCGCTGAATATGTTAATTTTTTTACCTACTAGACTATCAAATAAGTTGCATTTTTCTTAAGTGCTTAGTCCTAACTGATTAAAAACTATAAATAGGTTATGGAGCGCTGACTGTGAGTGTTTTGCAATATGTTTCTGTGTTCTATTTCAATGGCCGTTTTTGAAGAGATGCACACCGAGATATTTAAATGAAGTGACAGTTTCTAGTGTAACGTTGTTAAATACCAAATCATAATTCGTATACCTTCAATTTTCGAAAATCATGATCTTAGTCTTTTTAGTATTGACAGATAGGCGCCATTGTTGGCAGTAATTTTCGAGGTCTGTAAGCATGGACGAGAGCGCTTGCGGAGTATGTGCGAACAAAACGGCATCGTCGGCAAAAAGCAACAGGAATAGCTTTTGGTTTTCTAACGTGAATAGTCCGTCTATGTTTTCATTAATGTTAGTGAGAATATCGTTTACGAAGAAGAGAAAGAGTATCGTTGAGCTTTGATCACCTTGTTTTGCCCCGATGTTTGACTCGAAAAACGGCGAGTACGTAGAATTATATCGCACGCATGCTTTAACGGTACTGTACATACTTCTGACCGCGTTAACAAATTTGGAGCTGATATTTTCATTAATAAGTTTCTGGAAAATAAATGTTCTCTCCAATTTATCAAAACATTTCTCAAAATCCACGAAGGCGCAATATAATTTCTTTTTTTGACTAAGTGTTTTTGTAATTATAGAAAGCAGAACGAAGATGCAATCTTTTGTTGATTTACCCTTTTGGAAACCAAATTGGTTTTTTATGATAGTTTCATGTTTTTCGGACCATTTCGTCCAACGATTTAAAAGTAAAGTTGAATATATTTTTGGAAGGATATTAATTAAAGTGATTCCTCTGTAATTCGCTTCATTTTCTATGTTTCCGCCTTTGAAGATAGGTACAATTATGCAAAATGTGCTAAATAAATGACATGCTAAATTTTGTCAAGCGTTATCAATTGTTTCAATAATATAACATGAACATTGAATAGTCACAACGTATCTCATGAACAAACCGTTCACGTCGATTTTCATGCATTTTAAAGTTTAATTTCCTGTATTCATACGAATATTTCATGGTGCAGATGGACAAATAGAAAACTTCCTGTCAAATATTTGTATTCTGCTAGACAACACCGGAGGTTATTTGTCTCGACAATTGTTTAAATTGAATGAATCCATACATGATAAATGGGGTGACTGCGAACGTCAAAACAATCGCAGATCACAGGTACGTTTTCAGAGAATGCATGTGTTTTTTCGAATATTTATGGATATAAAACAAGGTCAAACATCACTTGACAAATTGAACATGAACTTCGCGATTCGTATCAGTCAGCACAGTGCACTTTATTTTAATTACGTAATTTGTTATGTCTCTAAAACATCTAAATATTACTGACAATCAACAGTTATAGCTTAATCCAAGAAACGTCGCGTTTGTTCATGGATTTGTAATAATTGACATGTGATTGAAAGCTGTTAAACGTATTTACATGTATTTGTTTCCTTGCATACGTATATCGGTAATTAAAAAAACTTTTATTCTCTTCGTGATTTTACATAAATTAAACCGAAAGTTGTTTGTCAAAGGATGTAAATGCACTTTATTATATTACTTGAACGAATTTTCAACGAGCTTATTCTTTAATTTGTTTTGTTAACTCTGCTCATTAAAGAATGTTTTTTCGTTGTATGTTTTTCTCAATCAACATTGCTTTTTTACTGTTTCTTTGTGAATGTATGTGAATCGCGCCATGAGAAAACCAGCCTTATTGACAAATTTTTCAATTTTTACTTTTTTGCATTTTCGGTATGTACGTTCTTTTTCGGTTCGAAATATGTATAAAACGTCAATCTTTTCTTCCTATAGCCTATAATTATTTCCATTTGTGTGAACCTATGTAACGCTGAGACGAGCGTCATTACGACGTAATTTTGACGTCATATCGTACGAAGTTTTTTTTCTAATTCACTACGGATATCTTTATTTTTTGTAATGTCCGTAATCATTGATTGATAATTTTCAATGTTTTAGTTTTTGATACCGATGACGTTAATGGGTAACTGTTTGTTTATGTCATATATTGTGTTAATATTAATTTATGATTTTTTTCACCTAATTGAATACCGTTAAATATATGTTGTTGTTTTTTCAATTTAAATAATCGCCTACTCATTATATCTTTTTGTGATACAAACAAACGTGCAGAATACATCATATATTTACCATTACTTGTTAAATGAAACACTTACGAAACAATACAAATGCCACATGCTGTCTAACACGGAAAGCTTCGCGACCCCGAGCTGACAATATAGAGCGCACTTTGTCACGCAAGTAGGCGCGTGCTGCAGATAATCCAGCTGCAAGTATCGGCACTGGGCGGTCGGTGTTCGTGAAGCGAAAACATTCGTTCTTCAGCAAACAAAAGGAGGTGTCTTCACCGTCGCCACATGTCTTCACCATGACTACGCCGGGGGTTGCAGACGAAATTCGGAAGTACAGACATTTCCTATGTAGCGGAAGTACACATTCTATTTGTGGTAGTTTGTCCAAATGAAATAAGTGTAAATAAATATTTGCGTACATTTAACTTCTTTTATTATTTAATAGCTGCTAAATAATATATGCCAGGTAGCGCATTGAAGTGTTCGTCTATGAACGACATCCAGTAACGCCAACTCCACGCAGTCTAAGTAAACATTTCTTTCCTGTAAAAATATGAACATGAATTAATTATCAATACCGCTTTGGTTTTCGGGTTTTCCCTGGCGTTTTAACTAAACATGCAAAATATGGGAATATTTTATTACGTTATTACTTAAATTTATAGGCTTACAATAAATTTAGTTGTAATTGATTTAACAACCTTGCGCGCGTCAGTGATGTGGTTCTCCATGGCGCTCAGTGCGTGTAACTTCTTTTCTTCTGTTACAGCGCCGACAATGTACTTGCGAAGTCGCTCGCACGTGCCACAAACGTCCTCTCTCGGTTTGGCAATTCAAATGTGCGGAAGATGCTTTTGAAAAATGAGATTTTAAGGCGATGCAATTTCATGCAATTTCAGTTTTGTAGCGCTTGAGGCAAACGATTGGAATGTTGTCGCTTCCCCTTGGTGCTGCTGTGTATGGCAGACCGATTTCTTCGGACGTGTTCATGATAAGCTGAACAACCCGATTCCCATCATCAAAGCATAGTGCGTGCTTAGTTCTTCGACCTCTGTTTCCGTGCGTTCTGGGCGAACAACCACCTTGAGTTACTGTCTGTATGAGTGCACACAGAACAGCTGGTTTTACGTCAAAAAACTGTTGAAACGTCGCCGTACACACTAAACCACCATTAATTGTAACGTGTCTATGTACGCGGGAGCGTTTCTTTCCTATCTTCGTGTTAGAAGACGTATCTGTACAATTGGTTAAAAGTACCACAATAAAAATTTCCTTTTCATCATTGGTCTTCTCGCTCATTTCTAATATGGACTGATATGCCGAAGAGCTAGTGTAAAGTTCTTTTCGCAATATACACATCCACATGCCTTCATAAAATAATCTACACCTAACATATCAGGGTCACACTCACCAAGCTCATGGAAGGCAGCGTTATGTGAATGGCTTTCATTTGGTGGAAGTGATGGGCGATCTGTTTTATCGTCTTCGTCGTCACTATCGCTGTCATCACTGCCACCAATAACTTAATTCACCATTGACCGCACACGACCCTCATCGATGTCTTTGTAGCTGCTGGTATCTGTGTCGCTATCATCACTCGCCTCCCATGTGAACACGCTTGGTGTACTCGCCGGTGTACGGCCAAAGTTTTCTGAGATAACACTTTCCAAATCTTTAAGTACTAAATTAATGCTGGCTAATAAATTAACAACGTTTATTTTCAATCAACAATTGAGTGCAAATTAAATGATACATTTTTCTTTAACATGCACATGCCAACAAAAAATATAGGATCTACCGAAATCGACCCATTAGATTCGACCCATTGCCTAGATCAATAAAATTCAGATGGGACATCCACTATACCCGCTGAGTTATTAAGTCTAACAATAGAGAATGACGTGTATTGTACAATTTAATAACTATATACGGTATTTTGAAATAATTTCATTTAAATATCCACACAAAAACAAAATTACCATAAGCAAAAACAGATGTTAGATATATTATTATATACATTATTGCTACTTTCAGTAGTTTAGTTTCTATAATTCTGACCTAATAAACGGCGGGTGTTTTCCCATTCCCAAATAGGGGCCTTATCCAGTTGGAGTATTATACACATGGTTGCATATTTTAGTACTTCAACTTTTCACAAAAAGAAAAAGAAAATATTGATGCATACTTATTTTAATAGCAGGGAACACGTTCGTTTTCTCAGATTGTATGTGTGCATGATAAATGTGATGCAGGTGGGGTACCAGCATGTGTTCGTGTACCAGCATGTGTTCAAATACGGGTACCAACATGTGTTCAAATACGGGTACCAGCATGTGTTCAAATACGGGTACCAGCATGTGTTCACATACATTTAAAAACAATTAAGCAGCCTGTCTTATTGGATATCATTGTTTTTAATAAATTGTAAACTAATAATTAACAATAATATTCGTGTATACATATTGATAGCGCAGAAGTATCATAGCGTTGTGGGTGAATGATTTTAAATAATTGTATATAACATGTAGTAAATAATCTAACAACAACACAACATTATAGTTGATATATTTTTACCGTTGTCTGAGGCATTGCAATTATATCAGCAGTGCAATTGTGTGTTTGGCATAACATTAAATATACACCACGATTTGTATTATAATGTATATATAATCGAGCATATTTTGACGATATGCTTAAAGCATAATGTGACTAAATAACAAGTTCGTTTAACGCTAAGGAAAGCTATCTGGTGTAAAAAGTATTGCACAACTTGAACATCTTCAATATAAGGGATGCATCAACTATGTTTCCGTAATTATCCCCACGCTTTAAAAAGCGTTGGGATATTGTATTGATCTCCGCTTTCTGTCCGTCCGTTCGGCCAATATCTCCTCCTACACTATTAGCACTAGAACCTTGAAACTTACACACATAGTAGCTATGAGCATATGTGCGACGGTGACGGCAACGGAATTTTGATCTAACCCCTGGGCCGAAAGTTATGGGTAAATAAATGGGTATAATGGGTAAACAAACTCATTTTACTAACGACATGCGACGCTTATGATAATACATTTTGACCCAGGGCTCAGATCAAAATACCAAATAGTGCACCGTAGCACATATGCTCATACCTACCATGTGTGTAAGTTTCAAGGTTCTAGTGCTAATAGTGTAGGAGAAGGTAGTGGAGAACCACGCCCACCTAAAACTTTAAATGGGTAAAAAAACTCATTTTACTAACAAGATGCGACGCACATGATAATAACTTTTGACCCGGGGGTCAGATCCAAATTTCAAATAGTGCACCGTCGCGCATATGCTCATAGCTACCATGTGTGTAAGTTTCAATGTTCTAGTGCTAATAGTGTAGGAGGAGATAGTGGACACCACGCCCACTCAAAATTTTGCATTAACATAACTTCTTCATTTATTCACCAATTGACTTCAAATTAATACTGAACATCTCTTATGACAACACGGTCTATCTCGACCATCCATGTCCACATTACCCACCCTAGGGCCATTGATAAAGGTAAAGGTAGCCTTGTTCCCGTCCTCATCAAATTTATCGAGAGGTCCACGGGTATTACTTTCCCGTACCCCCAATTTTTTTTCCTACCCAAATTGTTTTTCGTACCCAAAATTTTTTTTCGTACCCAAATATTTTTGGTATATACATTTTATTGCGTACCCAAATTTGTTGGTACCCACATTTTTTAACCTTTTTTTCGTGCCCATTTTTTTCGTACCCAAATTTTTATTCGTACCCAATTTTTTTTTTCTTACCCATTTTTTTCCGTATGCATTTTTTTTCAAACCCATTTTTTTGGCATTATATTTCGTACCTTAAATTTACGTACCCAATTTTTTTCGCACCCAAACATTTGCTTTAACATAACTTCTTCATTTATTCACCAATTGACTGCAAATTAATACTGAACATCTCTTATGACAACACGGTCTATCTCGGCCATCCATTTCCACATTACCCACACCGGGGCCCCACCAACATAGGCTTTGTCCACCCAAAATTGCCTTTTAATATAACATCTATGCGGCGTGGGGATACGCGTCAGCCTCTGCTGCGACAATTCTAGTTAGACTTATGCTTGTAGTTACCAGCACGTGATAAACAAGTTTTGTTTGTAGAGATGATGGTCGATTCTTTCAGCGAAATTTAGTGGAAACAAAATGTTTAATCATTCGGCTACTTTATACGTTATTATTATCTTGTTCTATGACTTGATATCCATCTTATTTATCATTTGAATATTCGAAAAAGCAAACACTTATTTCTCAGCCGGCACAGAACACTATTCAAATTTGCCTGAAACTTAACTACCGCCTACGTCCTTAAAGTGCTACATTGGTTGCATCGTAGTTTTGATATACAACAACGTTAAATCCAACACAAAGTTTTATTGGCTATAATTCAGCAATTTAAAAGTAAAGCACTAGTAAAAGCAGTAAGTACAGTGACCTAAAAGGAAAATATGTGCAATTTTGATTACGCACAAACAAACATACGTTATTATAGAAAAAAAAAACAACAGACACATGCCCGAAGTCAATAATGTAACACTTATTTATAATTTTCCGTAACTATAACACAACTGCCCATTAGAGATACAATATCAGAATAGTCCAAGTCAACAAAATCGGAGAATTTAAAATTTCATATGTTCTTAAATAAAATACTGATACGTTTTTAGGAGCGTACTTTATTATAAACCTTTTTGTATCCATGTAGCAGTTTTTATTTTTACAATATGATTTTAAAATATACACGTTTAGAAAACTTGATAGCTACATTATATACCTTTGCATAAGTGTATAATATACTAATGCTATATTCATTGCCAATTAAATGCCCGTTTTCTTAAACAATAGTGCTTGACAAAAAGCAAGTATTCAGCTTATTTACTACCAGGTTCCAAATTATTTCTGGTGTTGGTTTTATTTATAAAAGCCGTCTACTATTCTAACAATGTAAATGTACAATTCGTGAATATTGGTATAATTTGGATTTAGTTAGCTTTGTCTTCAATTATAATTATGTAAGATATGTTTCAATGGCACTGCATGTGATAAATGATAATACAAATGTACTCAATTGAAGTTTGTTGTGTTGTTTTACCTAAGACAATAACTGTTCATGAATAATTGAACATAAAATTACATGTTAATTTTTAAAAGCAATCTTTAGCACAACAACGGAAAATATTGCTACTTTTCCTTTCACTTTTGGTGCAACATCCTGCTACTTTTTACAACTAAAGATGCTTTGAAAATAAATAAAAAAAGAGAAAACACATTGTTCATTCTGTTATTTGAAATACAATTAAATTATCGATTGTTAAATTGAAAACGCGTTTACATATCACAATATATATTATTTAGTTACCAACAACAACTTTTAAAAGAACGCACGTCTTCAATACCATTATATATAATCATAATCATTTATTTCATACGTTCCGGTCATTTGAAAGGAAATATAATAAAGGATAAAATGGTAATCCACTGTTTTGAAAAATGAAAACTTATGTAAAGTATTGATACTATTCCATGTTAACCCTTGTATAATGTAAACAAACAGTTAAAAAGATTTAATAATTCTAACATGAGTTAGTCATGGTAGATCATCTATTTTCATTATTATGTGATCAAACAATATAAATGTTAATAAATCTGATCATTCGTTATTTTAACTCGATAATCTACCGAAATAATCAATAAAAAGGCAACACGCATCGCGTGTATACTTCTATACAAAACCAGCAAGTATCACTTATATTTTCATATCCAAAACAGCAAGTATCACTTGTATTCGCATACACAAAACAGCAAGTATCACTTGTATTCGCATACACAAAACAGCAAGTATCACTTGTATTCGCATACAAAAAACAGCAGCAAGTATCACAGGTATTCGCACATCCAAAAGCAGCAAGTATAACGTGAATTCTTATATACAAAACAGCAGCAAGTATCACTTGTATTCGCATACACAAAACAGCAGCAAGCATCACGTGTATTTCATATCCAAAAGCAGCAAGTATAACGTGAATTCTTATATACAAAACAGCAGCAAGCATCACGTGTATTTCATATCCAAAAGCAGCAAGTATAACGTGAATTCTTATATACAAAACAGCAGCAAGTATCACTTGTATTCGCATACACAAAACAGCAGCAAGCATCACTTGTATTTCATATCCAAAAGCAGCAAGTATAACGTGAATTCTTATATACAAAACAGCAGCAAGTATCACTTGTATTCTCATACACAAAACAGCAGCAAGTATCACTTGTATTTCATATCCAAAAGCAGCAAGTATAACGTGAATTCTTATATACAAAACAGCAGCAAGTATCACAGGTATTCTCATATCCAAAAGCAGCAAGTATCACTTGTATTCTCATATCCAAACGCAGCAAGTATCACTTGTATTCTCATACACACAACAGCAGCAAGCATCACTTGTATTTTCATATCCAAAAGCAGCAAGTATAACGTGAATTATTATATACAAAACCGCAAATATCATTTATATTCTCAATACAAAACTGCAAATATAATTTGTATTCTTATGTACAATGCAGCAAATATCATTTGTATTCTCATATAAAAAAGCAGCAAGTATCAGTTGTAATTTCAATTACATAAACAGCAAGTATCACTTGTATTCTCATATGCAAAGGATATAAGCATAATGTGTATACTACTATACAAAAGCAGAAAGTATCATTTGTATTTTAGCGTACTAACGCAACAACCATCACTTGTATACTTCTATACAAAGGCAACAAGCATCACCTGTATACTTCTATACAAAGCCAGCAAGTATCACTTGTATTCTTATATACAAAAGAAAGAAACAAGTATTACATAAATATTTATAAGAAAGCAGTAGAATGTAAATTTCAATCAACGCGTAAGCCTTAAAATATATTATAAAGTTATCTCTAACTCCCAAATAAACATTAAATCCGTGCCATATAAATACATCAAATGAAATATATAATAACAGGAAAGTATCAACAGAAATCATACGTAACCAGCTCACATTAAATTAAGACGTACAAATTGGAATACGTAAGGTATACCCGACCTAACATGAAATGCTAAAAAGTAGTCGTAGCATTCGAAGTAGTCGTAGTAGAAGTCGTAGTAGAGGTAGTAGTAGTAGTAGAAGTAGTAGCAGAAGGAGTAGTAGTAGTAGTAGTAGTAGTAGTAGTAGTAGTAGTAGTAGTAGTAGTAGTAGTAGTAGTAGTAATAGTAGTAGTAGTAGTAGTAGTAGTAGTAGTAGTAGTAGTAGTAGTAGTAGTAGTAGTAGTAGTAGTAGTAGTAGAAGTAGTAGTAGTAGTAGTAGTAGTAGTAGTAGTAGTAGTAGTAGTAGTAGTAGTAGAAGTAGTAGTAGTAGTAGTAGTAGTAGTAGTAGTAGTAGTAGTAGTAGTCGTAGTAGTCGTAGTAGTTGTAGTAGTAGTAGTAGTAGAGGTTATAGTAGTAGTTGAAGAAGTATTAATAGTAGAAGTAGTAGTAGTTGTTGTAGCAGTAGTAGAAGCAGCAGCAGCAGTAGTAGTAGAAGTAGTACTAGTAGTTGTAGTGGTAATAGTAGTAGTAGTAGTAGTAGTAGTTGTAGCAGCAGTAGTAGTATTAGTAACAGTAGCAGTAGTAGTAGTAGTAGTAGTAGTAGAAGTAGTAGTAGTAGTAGTAGTAGTAGTAGTAGTAGTAGTAGTAGTAGTAGTAGTAGTAGTAGTAGTAGTAGTAGTAGTAGTAGTATAAGTAGTTGTTGTAGTAGTAGTAGTAGTAGTAGTAGTAGTAGTAGTAGTAGTAGTAGTAGTAGTAGTAGTAGCAGTAGTAGTAGTAGTAGTAGTAGTAGTAGTAGTAGTAGTAGGAGTAGTAGTAGTAGTAGTTGAAGTAGAAGTAGTAAAAGTATTAGTAGTTTAAGTGACAGAAATAATAGTAGTTGCATTGCTATTATTTGATACTTATAAAACAAATTAAATGAATATGTTACCTATTTGTGTCCAAATAAACTGGCGAGATTTCATATTTATTCCTACCTATAGAAATGTATTTTAAATGTTGAATCATTCAGTATATATTCTGAGTTATCCCAGTTTAAGTAAGTACTTATGACATTTTGTATGGTTGGATTTATTAAAAAATAATATATAATAATATGACTTATTTTATTTCCGTATAAAAGAGTCCGCATTTAAATATTATATAAAACGCGCAAACTTATGTATCAATAAAGTGTCTTTAATTGGCATTTTCATGCTTCTCGTTTGGAGGTTTAAAGGGGTACATCTGAGTCAATGATATTCGCCTTTCATTATTATGGAAACAATTTGGTAGGCGAATGTTTGTAAATGTTAGCCCATACTGTCATATAAATAGACAAAATACAAATATATAAAATACCGCCTCAATAAATTCGAAACATCACCCATACCAGTCGGTGTGCCTTTTGATAAAATGGTTCTACTAATATAAAGCAGTTCATGTGGTCAAAAAATGTTCTCGTGTGATGAATACGGGAGTGATATTCAAGCTAAACGATGCATGTTTCTATTCGTATTCACATACAACATGAATCACGTTCGAACAAACTCTATCGCCCCATTTCCACCCTTCTGCACGATAGATGTGATTGCATGGTATGGTGTACGCGTTAGGCTGTCCTGGGGCCCAGTACGTGTAGTTCACCGTTGTTCCAGAATGTTCCGCCAGATATAAATTAGTGTTAGCTGGATGAATAATTCCCATCCAGGCCTCCAAAATATCTGTCAACAAATAATTATTTAAATATACCAGAGGCATGACATATAAGAGACATGGAATATTGCGTGCAATCGTTAAATGACATCACACAAAATAAATTGAAAATAACGGTTAATTGCAGACAACGGTCAATCTTGACGAAAATCACTCTATATAGCACTTGAGAACAAAGGTCCATTGTCCATAACGGCAATCTGCCAGTATAGTTCACTCCATAAGACATGTTAACTCTGAGATCAACCGTCAAGCGTCCGTCGTTTCGAGTCGCGAACAGTAAGAACATAAACGAAACAGGTGCACGTATCATTAAGAAAGTGTATTAGTAGCCATTATCGGCTGCAGTTATAACGACAAAGCATGAGAGCGTGACAAAGTGAATCGATCTTTATCGCTGATAAAATGTTAAAAACAACACCAAGTGTTGTTTTAAGAAGGCGATAAAAGGATAAGTGATTGTGTAATCCCGTTAAAAACAAAGTACTGACTTCATGGATTAATATATGTACATTAATTGTTAATTTTATTTTATATGAAATATAATTATGATATAACATAAAAATATTAGTACAGCAAATGGTTACCAAGTAAACAAAAATATTAGTACATGTTCATTAATCTGTCTTAACCTAGAACAAGAAAATGCTTCGTAAGCACATTCTTTCTAACAGGACGATACAAACCATATATTTTGGTTGAGGTTAAAGACCTATAAAAAAGTATTCGGGTCACTGATTCAGCAGAAAAATATACCTAGGAACTTGACAAAAAAAGGGAATAACACACACTATTAATACCAGTCAGTACTTTTGCGAAAGCATATCTTACGGAGATTCAGGAAGTAGTCGATCCATCACGATCGGAGTCACACCTAGTCCCTATTATCAGTATTTAAAGCTGTGCGCAAATCAAATTTATTATGTTATCTTCTTAACCTGTATAGTTCTTGTAATAATTTACATTTTGGATATTCATTTGTTGTTTGTATTATTTTACTAAGTGCGGTAATTTATATTTAATAACTGATGTAAGTTGTATTTGGATTTTATTGTAATCATTAATAATATTATATTGTTAACTCTACATCTTTATTATGTATAATCATAATTACAGGACCGCAAACGTAGATCATGTAACAGGTATATATTATAGGTATTAGTTACTTAAGTTTTTGAAAATTACTGTAGAGATATTTTATTTCAAATTTTACATGCCTTACTATGATAAACTAAGCCACATGTGGTAAGCGTGTGGCTATGCTATTAATTAGTGAAAACATCATTTTGAATGATAAATTATCATATTATAACGAAAAATCAACTTTTCTGAAAAACAAAATTCACTATCAAATATATATATTTTAAGAAATTACACGATACACAATTCGCTTGACCTACTTGACAATGATCAGACAGTATCCATGAATGAAATCTCCAGTTGTAAAGGCACACCTTCGCATTGGACCAATTAAATCACTCGTGTGTTTAAAATGTCAGTTAGTTGAATTGTATGTAAACAAAGGTTTCAAACGGCGCTGGACAGTAAGTTTTGATGCATAATGCAACGGCAAGCTCGGTGAGAATGTTTTTTTCATACGTTTTATTGAATTATGGTATCGAGGTCCGTGAACTTTGCAGGAAAAATGACCTTCACTACGTAAAGATTTCAGTCATGAATGCTCTCTGATCGATGTTAACTGGGTCAGGCGAGTTGTGTATCGTGTTATTTCTCAAAAATTGACCCAGTTTTTGTAAAATATTGCAAGACATATACATGTCAAGAAAGGAAATTATTTCTGCGTTGAATAAGACCGAGATCGTGAAAATCGCTGCAAAATTGATGAAGTAATGGCTGTTCAAAGCGATGCACCTCGTTTTCGGGTGATTTCGAGTTGGATACCTTGTTATATATATATATATATATATTTGATAGTAAATTTCTATTTCAGAAAAGTTGATTTTTCGTAATAATATGATTATTTATCATTCAAAATGATGTTTTCACTTATTAATATCATAGCCACACGCTAACCACCTGTGAACTGAGAATGTAAATGCACATGTATATTATTTTAGTATATTTTAATATTTTGTTATCTTGTGAACAGAAATTAACTTTGGACTTCCATATCAAGATTGTAGTTTTGATAAATACCGTTAACAACCGTCCGGTCAAGGAATATATTTAATAATTAGCGCTAAACGCAGAACTAAAAATAACATTTAACGAATAAATAAGAATAACATTTAGCACACGAAATAAATTTCAAAATATTCTAAAACATCATAAAGATCACTAGTTAAAATTTAACGTTAATCTGTAATAAAATCAACAGGTGAATAACTGTCTATTAACGAAACACAGACATTGAGATGCAACTTTTATTACAAACTAAACATTTTTTACAAGATGTTGGTGTCTTTTTCATTGATTAAGAACGATACAATTATACCGTACTTTCGGTTTTTGACAGCGAATCCGCTTTTATATTTGTTCGGACGTGACCTCAATGACACTTTAAAATCTGTATTTAAAGATACATTCTAATGAACTTATTACCTACTATCGGATTTACTGAATGAACGAGATGCATGAGTAAACACAAATTATATCGTTGATTAAGTAAAAAAAAATTGGTTACGAAAATCAGTTTATAAAAACTTATTCTGTATTATTCAAGAGAAATTATTTATGTTATTATGCTTAGTTATCGACAATAAGCCTTTGTTTTACGACTGGGTGGGGTAACGACGTTGCAATACTACCAACTGACCAATCAACTAACAGTAGTGATCCGAGAATAGCGGTAACTTGTCGGTAATGGCCACTTTGGTCGTTTTCCTTGAATGACCGCTGTTCTCAGTTTTGAATTTATACTTGTTTTCGCGCTGTTTAAAGAGGGTGATGCGGGAGGGATAACTTTTGACTTTTTTTATATAACAGATGGTAACTAGCAATGCATTCGTTATTATGAAGAACACAATCTAAGCACAACGTGACCCGCGTCATGCAAAAAGGGATCTTATGGTTTAATTGTGGACGAATGGCAATTGGCGGTCAAAACAACTCCAACTCAGCCTGAACACACGTGATTTAACAAAAACAATAATAAAATGACATTTGTGAAAGGTAAATAACGGCAATTTCTATCAGTTTCGATTAATTGTAAGAAGTGAATACTTGAAAATTTAATACTAGAGGAAAGAGAGGACAACATAAAAATAATTAAATACCCCGGTACCAGAATTATTATCATGCCTTTCAGATCTGCTAGTCTCTTATTAAAGGTCAACGCCGCATTAGAACGGTCACTGCAAAGCATTGTTGTTTTAAGAAGTTAAAATGAAAAAAAAAACTCACGCATAGCAAAAATCATTGTTAAGATTGGTATACGTTGGGCTACATAGAAATTCTACATCAGGCACTATCACTCTAGATGGACACGAAATCATTTCTTTGCTCATGCATTTAACCCGGTTTTCCTACACCAATCCTATTTACGCACCCGAGGCTACAGTTTAATAATATTTTAACTCCGAAATTAGCTTGATTTTGTAATAAAAACATTTATCTGAGATACACACAAATCTAACCGATTGACATCCTTTCAAAAATCACAAACCTTTTCAACTAGCAATACTTAATCAGATATTCAATTGATACATCTGACAGCGTTGTTCGACATCCGTATAAGATGTTGTTTTTTCCAAAAATGTGGAGATCCGTTTTACAACAATACCTGTTGGCGTGTTTGACAGGCGTTCGATCAAGAAATTCTGTTCGTTTTGGTTGTCAGGTACCACCACGTGCGCACCAAAAAGCTGACAGTAAACCTTAAAATAGAGATTATTAAATAAGTATTAAAGACATACGCATTTTATTATGTTTAATGATATTTCTGTATACAGTTGCACAGTAACGCCTCGATATATATTTAACAAACTTGCAATACAAGTAAGGGTCAAAATATTTATTTCGCACAGATCGGACGATAAATAAACTGCACTTAAACGTAGACTGCGCCAAAGAGGTTAATTTCAGTGTTTCGGTTATATGTGTATCACTTTCTATGTCATGTGAGTGACTCAAATCATAAACTATATTAAAACATGTATGTATAAACGGCAATATAATGCTTTAAGCAAGCCGATGATTTGACCTTGGAAAATTTAAACAGTAACTTGATTCTCGCACCGGACAAGCCACACGATGATTTAAACTTTTTTATAAACTTTTATTGAAACTTTATTTTAATACGTTAAATATTTTCGCGCCGCAATTACTGCATTCAAGTACTTAAAATTGGACGATTATAGTTTGAAATTTTAAGATACACAAATTAAAATTAAAATGTTATTAAATGGTTAAATCTTTTAAAACGTATTGTGTAACGCAGATAAATGATAAGAAAAAGAAAAAAAATGAAACCTTTGCGGCGGAGTAGATCATTGTTTTGCTGACATCCAAAAAGTATCTGAAGGTTCCGTATTTCCATTCCGAGAAGTTTGCATTCACTAAAAAAGAAATGGGTAACTTTTTTAATGTGTCTTTTATATGTCTGAGAATATATTTCAATTGCTGGCATATAACCTATATCATTTGATACGGAAATTGGTATGCATTACAAACGTCATTCTTTAGAGCAAGAAAATACATTTATTATTTTACCATAATTATCCATGACAAATAATGCGCACAAATATATTAAAAAAATAGTATCACTTGTTTATCACCGAATGTATCTATTGATTCGGTTGACTTGTTCAAGACTTAATCAGTAACGTTTAGAAGTCTGAGCGTCGATGTATCTAAATTATTGTGAAGCATTTTTGATGCGAAGTACAAACAGATCATTCCGAAAATTGCAAACAACCTACCCAACTTATAGAACACGTTTGCTGTTGACGCCACCAATGCTGATGACAGGTCGGTCATTGGTCTGCATCCTATGCATGAACCGTTGACGGACGAAAAGAAAATCGCATCGCATCCATTTGTTTTGCTGCATACAGTAGCGCATTCAGTGGTGCTTGGAACGCCAACTTTAGTAAAGACGCGATAATTAACAGCACATACTTTTTCCACATTAGGATTGCCTCTAAGAAACTTGTAAGTTTTTGATCCTTGTATTTCTTTCACAGCAATTAGAAACACTGCGTACATATAGACTGTAAGATTCATTGCGCGAACTTTGCAATCCGATGTGTTCACGCCGAAAGTCAATGTTGATTTGAACCTATCTGCTATCTTTTTTCGAGCTCCTTAACAATGCGTTAATAATTAATACACCACATCAGATCAGTTTTCAACGGAGCGCTAAGCCGCGTCAGCTTTATGATGTCTCAGCGGAGTTCGAAAATGGTTTTGGAAGGTTTAAAAACATGGCCGCCAGTGGGCGGAAAAGTGTTCCTTATATGGCAATAGTAAAACCTTGTTACCACTATAGAAGTCACATGTATGATCAAATATGTATGTACTTTGGTTAGAATATAGGTTCTTGTGTCACATTATGGTTAGAAATTGCAGGTGGAATATGTGGGTTTACCTCATGTAAGAAATATTGAAAATTTTATCAAAAGGGCAAGTAAACATGACAGTCACAAAGTGCACATATGTTCAATTAAGCTTATCGATGAGGGTGAGAATAAAGAATAGTATAGTTGACACAAGGCCGGGTATGTTTGTATCCGTCAGGCAAAAGTGTTTATTCAATTGAATCTCTCATCAAAAGGATGGATAAAGCTTGTAAATATTTGGGTGGTTTATTTATCCCGTTCCTAGGGCTTCATTGATTCCAAGGAACGGTAAGCCTCTTATACAAACATCGCATGGTTATTCAAGAAGGCATAAATTAACACTATGGAACTGCAATAGTGCAAGCACAGGTGTAAATGAGTTTTATAGAGAGTAGGATAAGTAAATGAAAAGTCAAATAAGGTTCTTGTGTAACAGTTTTGTTGTTTTATTGATTGTACCACTATGTTGAATTTCAGCAAAATAAAGAAAACAATCTGAAGTAATGGCACTTATTTATTGGAGAAATGAATTAATTGTTATTGGATATTTGGGTTGTTTTTGATATTTCTTAATCCATTACCAGTATCATCATCATCATCATCATCATCATCATCAACATCATTATCATCATCATCATCATCATCATCATCATCATCATCATCATCATCATCATCATCATCATCATCATCATCATCATCATCATCATCATCATCATCATCATCATCATCATCATCATCATCATCATCATCATCATCATCATCATCATCATCATCATCATCATCATCATCATCATCATCATCATCAGCAGCAGCAGCAGCAGCAGCAGCAGCATCATCATCATCATCATCATCATCATCATCATCATCATCATCATCATCATCATCATCATCATCATCATCATCATCATCATCATCATCATCATCATCATCATCATCATCATCATCATCATCATCATCATCATCATCATCATCATCATCATTATCGTGTCAATAGACATTTTTATAAAATTATTATATGTCGATGTTTAAATGAAAGCCTGGTAAATTTCACGCGCTAGATATCAGATATCTGATCAAAGGAGTATTTGTTTTACTGGATAGATTCTGAAAAACATCTGAATTATTCATTTTTAATATAGCATACTTATGATTGACGGTTATCGTGTTTTAAATAAAAAGTGGTACCTTAAACGGACATCGAGTGGAGCATTAATATGAAATGTTCATTTAATTATTATGGAGTTTAACGAACCATTTTCAAATATTGCTCCACTCAATTAATATCAGAATTTATTTCTTTAAAACATCTAAAATTTACGGTTAGTGTTGACTGTCCATAGCATTTTAGAATTCATTGCTAATCGATGCCCCTTCATATACTCCAAATCGAATGTTTTAATTAGCAATAAATATAAAAGGCTCGTTGAAAAGACATTATTAACGATTTTAATCATTATCGTGGGGCATTTTCACGTTCTGGTAAATTGACAAAATATAACAAAATTGTATGAGATATGCAAATTGTCGTTGAAGTTATGATATTTGCGAGGAAACAGTAATACTGAACATTTACTTCGCTCACAAATATCCATTATATGCATCTTTTGACGATTTTAAAATCTGAAAACTATAAAGCGTAACAAACGCGAAGCGATTGAATAATTTGGACAGTTCTGATGCTATCGTTATATTTTGTCCGTGACATTGCGAGGATTGCTTATATAAAGTTAAAATTACATCATACAATGTGTGAGCATGGATGGCCGAGTGGTTTGGGTGACTGAATTTTACTCCTAGAATCATTGGAACTATTTAGTTGCACTGTTAACATTGATCAATTTAAAGTATTAGATGACAAACTTCAATGCATGCCAAAATCTGTGAAAAGGTCCCTTTAAAGCGGTTCTCGATAATGTATTTTCCCACTCTGGATCATCAGACGATTTATTGCATATCTTACTGAGGTTCCGGAGATAGTGGATTTATCACGGTTGGTATTTTCTAAAATATCTTTAAGGCCACAACAAACTTAACTGATGAACAATCTTTATACTCTGTCAGTATTGTGTCACCTATGACTAACATTAGAAACTACTCTTGTGCACAACTCACGAGTATTTGTTTAAGTCGAAGACAGAAACTGGGCCAGATGATAGAATTACAAGGTCATATTTGTATCGTGTAACGGTGGGTACGGCGTATTGATGCAATCCAAAATATATGTGCCACGTGACTAATACGTTCCCGTTCCGATCGTTAACAAATATTTTCACAAGATAGTAAATACGAAATATCCAACAAATGATATAAGTTCAGGAAAGTAAAAGCACTTTTCAAAAACAAAATCTCATTTAAATGATTGAGAGATTATTTCAGTACTTTGAAAGCTATTTTTTAGAATGGAAACATTCCACAGTAGAATGACGTAATCTTGTTGTGCGCGTGCTAGTCGGTGCTGTGTTTTTACATGTATGGTCATGCTACTACAATTACTCGCTAAAACTTCATACATGTAACTTGAAACAAAATTCTGCCTTGAATGTTTTACTTGTTTGTTTCTGATTAATATTTTTTTCAGTAGCATAATAGCTGACAATGAAGTTGAAGTGAAGAAAATGTGTTTTTATTGGCAAAAGCTTACCATAATGCCAGAGAATATATTCTGCAAGGGTGTATGGTATACGAGGTAGTACCCTTACATGCAGGACGCTGGGATTTCATCGAGTTGGCCCTGCTTATCTGTATGCTGGCTCAATGACTCAGCTATAAGCCTTGCCAAGTAGAACCTGAATTTTGCCCTTTGTAATACAATGTGTTTGAAAGTCGCTATCAAAGTATCACCCTGGCCTAGCCCCAGAAACAACTGTCAATTGTAGTATTAACTCGTAATTTTCCGAACTGAATAAAGTCGCATACATGTATTTAAACTTCGTTGCTGGTGGCAGTGCTGCAGGAGTGAGGTTCTTCTTCCTATGTCAACGTTATGACTATACTTTGTGATAGCCTTATCCCCCATGGTCAATTAAGAAACAAAGAGTATTTGAGTGAGCGTGGTTGTCGACGACGGTATGTATAATGGCGAATTAAAACGTATATGCACGATTCCGAACCTTTAATGGTCATCTTCGAAGGACATACATACACATAAATCGCACGTTAAACAGAATGTTTTTGTTCTCTCTTCACACAGTTGTAATTTACCCTCTGGATGAAAGATGCTTCGGTCCCTTCGATGACGCCTTCTTCATCTAGTGCCAGACGTACATGAGGGAGCATCCAGGTTACACGTTGAACCGATGCAACGCTGTTCCCATATGAAACCAAGCTTACAACAATAAAATGCCACCAGCGAATTTTATCTCATCATTTTTCAAAAACCGTTATATACCCTCTTAAACTAGCAAAGGTAGCAGCCATCAAGACTTCACCTGCAACTTCCAACAAAGAAAATCTCCAAGCAACTGAACAGTGAAACTTCTTTTACTATATATTTTTATATCACATTAAATAAAAATAAAAAATTCTCCATCAATCCATTGTAAAACCATTCCCCCATAGAAACACAAGCTGTTGAAATTTGATGTAACTTCGACAAGACCTACCCAACAACCAGACGAACTGAACAACCACGCCGGACTCTATCCGCAGTTGCAGAACTGAACAACCACACCGGACTCTATCTGCAGTTGCAGAACTGAACAACCACACCGGACTCTATCTGCAGTTGCAGAACTGAACAACCACACCGGACTCTATCTGCAGTTTTAGAACTGAACAACCACGCCTGACTCTATCTGCAGTTGCAGAACTGAACAACCACGCCGGACTCTTTCTTCAGTTTGACGCCGGACTGTATCTGCAGTTGCATGTCAGTCGGATCAACCACGCCGGATTCTATCACTAGTTGCATAACTGAACAACCACACCGGACTCTATCCCCAGTTGCAGAACTGATCAAGCACACCGGACTCTATCTCCAGTTGCATGTCGCTCAGAATAAAACAAAAATCAGTACATCGAAGCAGAAAGAAATAGTGAAAATGAAGGTGTGATAGATGGAGACCTTTTTTACGTATGTAAACGTCGATCAGCAGAAATGTCAACCTATCAACTGAAATTCATTAAATATAGACAGTGTAACAAGTGTTACCATTGGGAACATCTCAAGTATTTCACACCAGCAAAATGCCTGTGAAGTGAAAGCATTTCCCTTTGCCCCCACTTTGAATTATAAAGCAATGTGACACTGTTACAACTTGATTGACAAGAAAGAACTAGCAAGTTTAAAGTTCTTGCTAAGTTGTTGTTGATATTCATTCATGTTAATTGTTAATATTTTGTTATTTTTTATTTTATGCAAATATATATTTTTTTTATAAATATACATGCAATAAAGAAACTCGTTAAATAAAGGTAAACGTTTATGTATTTTATTTAACTAAAAATTACACCAACGAAAGATCAGACGTTTATCTTAGTAATCTAATTATTAGTTAACCATGAATACACTGCTACGCAGCAATCATCATAACAATCGAAATGGCGTCCTATTGTAAGTAGAAGGCAGCCAATATCGAAGATAACATGTTCAAACTAAGTTTCGTCACAAAAAAGTAAATTAATAACACACACATGTGTTTTCTTTGATTTATTACTCAACTAAGTTTTATATTAAAAGATAAAGGCTTAATAAACTGATTTACGTTTTTTAAATCATTTTTGCAAAAATTTCTAAGGAATGAGACAAAATATTATAATATAAGATGTTAAAATAAAACCTTCTGCAACTTTTAGCATCTCAAAATTGTTTCGCGATGTTATCTTGTTTCGTTTCCGGATGATCTCGAGTCAGGACCGGACTCATTCAGTTTGCGTTAATTTGCATAATTTAGAGCGCAATAGTCTGTGCTTTCTGTTAGGTCCGCGCACTATTATAATAGATAACGTGCAACTTCAAAATCATGGAAAAAAAACGTTTTTTTCTTGATGCAGTTCCATTCAGTTATGTATAGACCCGCATACGCTTTCATTTTTGCCGAAACGCTAAGAGCAGGACTTCCTCGATTGAGCTCCGCTAAATAACAGCCTGATGATTATTAACGAAGATAGGTCATGAGTCAGATTCTGCCCGAGGCCAATCACTCGTTCGTAAGTAATCGGATATCGTCGCGGGAAAAAATAGAATGTCTTGTCCTCCAAAAAACGAGCAATTTGTATGGCGTTAAATCAATTTTACCAGACCACCATTAGCGTTTAAACTTTGGCTATTGCTATAAGGAACACTGATTGTTTTATGGGTTAACTTTATTTCACGACGTATTCGTTGATTTCGAGTGTTAATGGATATTTACGGTTTCACAATCTTGAAAAGCTCTCGTTACATTGTTATGGACAGAGACTATCAATAAACATCCATATATATGCGGTTTGCAGGCAACCATTTTGACATAAAAGCGAATGGCTAAATGTGTAAAGCTTTATTCATATACACTCTAACACAGTAGTGCCAAAAAGGCTGGGTTTTGTTGTTGACATGTATGACTATAATTTGAAACCGAAACGTATCATTTAAACTCTATTTATTATATGCATAATGCGCCCAATCATTAGTGTTTATAATCGAAGAGACAGCATGAAACCTTTCAAGACTTCCATTTGGAGCATGCGTTATCTAAAATACATAATTTACACGCCATTTTGTGGTCAGACTACATAGCTGTTTATTATTTAAAATTCAAGACACCTTTGTGATTGCCATTCAAGAGCGCCACCGCGCAATTGGCATATTGCAGGATACCTTCCCAACTAGCTAAAACGTCCGATGGTCACGGATGAATACTTAATATCGTTTTCTTGCATATACTCTAGTCAAATGATAGTATGTAAATTTTTTAATCAAAATATGTTCTCATAACTGTGATAATTAAGTTTGAAAAATGTTGCGTTAGAAAAGTCACCAAGTGTAGCACAACGATATGTACTTCCAATTTAATTTCAAGTTCACTCATTCTAGGTGGGTTTTTACATCAAGAAAACATAACATTGATTAAAAAAAAACATAATGGCTTGTATGAATATTAAGGATCGCAATGTTTTAAGCCGGTCGGTCATTAAGACATATAAGTCATTGCGTTTAAAGTTTCGCATTATTATTTTACGTTGAACGATTTTGAGATTTGTTATGTTTGATATTTTAAAGATGATCAATTTCAATTTAATTTACATGAAGTATTAGATATGTTTTGAATTAGTCTGAATCCAAAGTGCAAGAAAATCCGTTATAAAATAAGGGATCTATATTGATTTGAATACGTGATGCGTTAGAATAGTGTCAAAGTGTACTTTATACTTTATGTTGAGAATAAATGTTTTTAATATTATATAAACTAAGGTTCAACACATATAGCGGCGTAGGGAAATTAACTAAATGTTGCATTTTATTTACTCATTTTTATGTTTTACTTTTGGAAACCTTCAAGTGGAAATTTAAGGCAGTGATTAGGGATTAAAAACAATTAATTTTGACATTTGGAATGAGGAATAATAATAGCCCCAAATGTGACCCCCGAAAAACGCTTTTTATAGTATTATAGCATTTGTAATTCACTGTCAATAATCTCCAGCTCAGAATTGGGATCGAACATGCGACTGCTATGTCTACCTGTATTTCAGGTAGGCACCTGACCACATTTCTGTAAAAGGTAGCTTATAGATCATGGTAGTAAAAATGTCTGTGATATGCCTCTCTCTTCCACTTCCTCAATTTAGAAAAACATAATAGATCATTGTATGAAAGCCAGATAAATATTTGTAACTTTATTTGTGTTTTTTTTTCTGGTATTTTGCTATGTTCGTATTACGAAAAACTAAAAATTTACCTTTAACGGCTGGTCCAATAGTCTTCTGGAACATGTTTTGTATTTTTGACTAAATGTGTTTGAGTGTTTAAACTCATGTTAACCATATGTTTAAAGTAAGTGATAATTTCAAATTAAAAAGTATAACTGTTTACACTTAAATTAGTAAAAATTGCAATTTGTATGATGTAAGTTTTCAGCTAAGCTGATGGACTTTTTCTTTATATTGCTGATCTATGTATACATACTTTTTGTATTATTTATTATGCTATACTTATATACGTTGAAGTGAATTTTTGATGTGTGTAAACTATAACTTAATGACTGATAACAGATTTGCACCCAGTGTTTTGGGTTAACTATATTTTGTGAACATTTGTACAAATTTAGTAAACATGTTATGACATATGTCAAGAATATGACGAACTAAGCAATCAGCAAATAAAATGGAAAACAATTATGTGTGGTTTTTTGAATATGTATTTTTTATCGTGTAAGTCATAATCCCTGTCTGGGATGCAGTGGCAAGGAGTTATACAATAGTCTAGCAACTGTCTATCGTGTTGACAGGATATGCCATTCTGATAACTACACTTTGGAATTGTTATCCATCATGTGGAGAAAACAAAATTATATCCCTTAGCTTACACAATGTAAATGATCATCTTCATTCATTGATAAACAAACATGCTGAGAAATATTTGAGAGGCCATTTGTGATTGAAGAAAAAATGCACAAATATTGTGTTTGAATGCCATTTCTTTTTAGCACCACTTTAAACAAAGAAATTAATCAGACAATAAATTACACATATTTAACAGATATAACTATTACCATATACTGATCGATGTACGAATGCAAGTCTAAACTAGCCGTTCAAAGTTAACACTTCAACAACATAGTCAAAATAAATTATGTTGATTTGAAATGAATAAATCTTTCGTAAATGGTCGCGTCCTTTAAAACAGAATGGTCTAGAATATTTGTCTCATTTCTTTTGATATTATCCTGATATGGCCATTTTGTTGAAACCCGATGTTGTCCCTGCACACGATTTTTTATGTATGGTTAATTTATCTCGATATTGTCGCCATTCAATTCAAAGTGAGAGCTATCTCAGTTTTGCTCTTTTTTAATATAAATAATTTGTCTTATTAATTAGCCTCAATTTCATATAAATATTAAGACATAGAATTGTTCTAAACTCCCCAGAAGCCAAGTGAATTTATATCATAAAGGACAAATATCATGTCAGATTTTAACTTGCGATATTATTTAAATGGATTACACAATTCTATATAAGTATCATACAATTTTATTATAACATTTAAAATATAAATGACCACAGACACAACAACATATCAGCCTGTACAATTACAGCAAGTTATAGAAAACTGGGATTTAGTTGGGAATTAGTACATGATCTTAACTAGCACACTCTTGCAACACATCTTGATTGTCTCGGAGTCAAATTAAAAAAAAAACGACTATGCACACATATTTTGCAGAGCAATACTTACAAAAATGGTCCCATCATGTAAAAATAAAGGCGTAGACATAAAATATTTTATATTAACAAAATAACAACAATAGTAAATTTGCCGAACAACGTTTAAAATAACTGTTATAGTTTTTATCAACTGGAAATAATTATTACACCACACTTATAAAAAAAATACATTCCATGATTTAAATTCAAGGTAGTTGCTATGTTAATTTGAAGCAACATGTGATAAGTGCGCCAGATAGGACCTGGAAAGGGAAGGTTCTAATCTGTCCAAATGGCACTTTCAAGACATGGTCAAATTATTCCCGCGGCATATTATGTTTTAACATATATTGATATTTTTGTCCTCGTCCTGGAAAAATGAAGCTTAATGTGTGTGCTAAAATTGTCATCCAAGATGAGCCTGTACAGTCCATTCAGGCTTATCAGGGACGACAACCTCCGCCTAAACGTTATGTTCAATGAGAATGATTACCGTAGTTTCAAATAAAATAATAAAAACAGACAGTGTCGTTTCTGAATGGCCTGTGCGGAATGAACAGGCTAATCTGGGATAACACCTGACCCACATGCATTAAGCCAAGCTTTTCAAAAATTAGGGTCATATATATATATATATATATATATATATATATATATTATAAAAATTAGGGTCATATATATATATGTGTGTGTGTGTGTACATCGTGCGCCTCGGTTTGGATTAATCGAATAATTATGTCGTCGTGATAATAGCTGAAATTGTGAATATGAAACTCGTCTGCTGGCTGCATACATTTTGTTTTAATGTGGGTATCTTTTTTGTTGAGGTCTTTTAAATTTAAGTATTATTTTATTTGACAGTTTTATCATTAAAATACAATTATTGAATCATTGAATTATTGCATGCTATGTTTGAGCATCAAACAATGAATATTCATTATTCTTGCTGGTCATTTTTTTCGTTGAAGATTTCGTTGAGTCAGTAATCAAACATCAGATGTTCAACGGTCGTCCTTTTTATTATTGAACACGAATCGACTGCAATTAAATTTACCGTGCAATAATTTCCCAATACGTTCATTCTGTCTAAAATTACGGTCGGTCATAGTAAAACAGTAATGTCTGAAATGAGTCATCCCATATTTTGTATTTATTTCACACATTGTGACTAAGTTAATGTATTCATTGAAATGTCAGCTCATCATAAAATATTTTTCCGTTTTGAATAAATCACTGAAATATTGTATTTTCTGAGTTTGATAAAATATGTGAAAATTATGTAATGTTAATTGAGATTGTATTGACAGCAATTGCAACAGTTGCTTTCCATCGATTATCATTTATTATTCCATTAACACGACCGCTGAAATCGTTATGGCACCTTTGTGATATAATTTACGCAGAGTAAAACCAGTACCTGTTAGGTTTTATGTCGATTCGTAGACCCGCGGGACTCCAGTAAATAATTCAAGAGTTTTCGTTGTGACTTGTAAACCATGACTCACAAACACATGAGCAGCGTTGTGAGAAAACCAGGCCTATTGCATGTGCGTACAGTGTCGTCCCAGATTAGCCTGTGCAGTCCGCATAGGCTAATCAGGGACCGAATTTCAATAAACACTGGATTTTCGTTAATTATAAACTTTTCTTTGCATTTCGTTTACAAACAAATTGTGTCTTTGTTTTTATACCGGAGCTCTGTAGCACCGATGTTCTAATCTAGCTGATAAAGGCTTTAATGACACATTTCAAATAATGTGAATATCTGCGAACACGTCCCTTTTTTAAATTACACATTAGTATGATATTGATCACAGGGGAATGATGCACTTGTGTTTATAATAATACTGAAAAGCAGTGACAAGCCACTGATGCTGGTACTGCTGCTGATGTTGGTACAGTTGCTAATGGTAATGATATTGATAAGCATGACACTGCTGAAATTGATGATAATTAGGAAAAGGAAAAGGAGAACTATCATGATGATATATAAATGCAACTTATTTTAATTAATAATAGTTGACTTTCGAAGTTGCGATAACACCAAAGTGCAGTGTTATACTTAACTATGGCATTGGCTATATTCGAGTACACAGACGTACTGAGTATTGTTTGACCCGCGTCATGCGAAAATGGGTCTTATTCGACATATGTAGCTCAAAATCAATTAACGCTTTCGTTTGGTCTTGCAAGGAGCTACACTGTACGCCAATGAGACCACGAAACCTTGCGTTACTTCGCATGCTGCTCTGGAAAAACTCTGGCCGCATATGGCATAGGGCCAATTTGTAAATGACGCCGTTCATATAATTGATGAAAAATTACAAATTGTGTTGAGACTGAACTGACGATTCGCCAAACAGTAAAAGGAACTTATTATTATCAACTAACCAATCAATGGCTGCCCGTTATTCAGGCACGTTTTTTGAACTGGAGATATGTTTCCTGATATGTAATGGAAGAATCATCAGTGTAAAACAATAATATATTTTAAGTCGCAGACGACAAAAAATAAATCCATCCGCAAAAAACACTCGCAAAATATGCAGGGCGTTGCCTTAAACATCAACTAAATGTTGTCTGTGATATCGATATGATCAGTACCGTTTAATATACATTTCCTGGGTTAATCTTTGATCATCAAAATATATTATTTACTGTATAAACATCTTTTATAAGAAGTTGTGTCATAAATTTAATACTACACAAAAATGTAATACCCTGAAACTTCCGATGACTTTGCATAAGCATATTTAACCCATTGCTGATATGATGGACCATCTGAAAATTAACATAATGCACACGAAAGAAATAATATATCACGAGAATTCATTTTTAGCAGTTAGAGTGTTTGGGCAAATGAGCCGCGTTTAAGTAAACCTGGGCTTAAGCTAATTACCTAAGGTGTCGCCCCAGATTATCCTTTGCAGTACGCATAGGCTAATTAGGCACGACATTTTCCGCGTTTATGGTGTTTTTCAATCAAAGGAAGTCTCTTCTTAAAAAATTCAGTTTAGTCGGAAAGTGACGTCCCTGATGAGCCTGTGCGAACTGCTCTGGCTTATCTTAAACGACACTTTCCGTATACGCTTTAAGCTCAATTATCCCAGAACGAGGTTAAAACCCAAAACTGGTCTACGCCTTAAACCTTAAGGCCCAGTGTCAGAATTATTAGAAACAACGTGGTGACATACAGACTATAAGAAAACACATAATTTTGGCCAAGGTGGTCGCAAAATTCACGAACACAATTATTGAACATTCTTTTTAAATTAAAAAATGAAACATTATAACATACAAAACAAAAGGAGAATACATCAATTGTGCCGGTCGTGATAACGTTTTTTTTTAGACAATTTCATCATACACATATTACTATGCGACCAAATTCGTCTATCTTATGTTCAGGTGAATCGAAAACAATCCAACCTGCCGATAAAGACCACTCAAGGGATTTGGTCGTTGTGGTCTTTGTTCACAGGTGGTCTTTTTTGACTGGGTCGATTGAAACTTTACCAAAAATAAACCAGTAGGCTTTTAATAGGTACCTTATCTATGTATGTACTTTATTGTTTAAATGTGTGAATGCTAATGCATGTATAATGTAATAAAGGATTGAAAACACAGTTTTGTTTTTATATTTACATGTATTATTTCAATTTCTAAACATAGAATAATATACTACTCAGAATTTGCTAGGGATCACTTTTTATAGTATGTGTAATTTGAAGTTTTTATTATGAAAAACAAAAAAGTTTGTGTTTTCCAATACATGTATATGAGTGCGTATTGTACATAATTAATAATCGGTCTTATCGATTTTGTTTACACAGACTTGCTAGTTTGCTCATGAAAAGCAATACCCACGAGAAAGCCATGACATTTGGCCTTCCACTTGACAAACACGTTTTGAACATGCTTCAAATCTACACTTGTAGCTCAATCATTCATCTTGAAAGTTGTTTGAAATGGCTAACTATTGCGTAAGAAGACATGTTATCTTAGAAGAGATGAACAGGGGGGTTGGGATGCTGGAAGGAGGGAAGTCACAACGTCATGTGGCACGTCAGCCTGGCGTTCCACAGAGCGTTGTAGCCAGGATATGGAGCCGCTACCAAATGCATGTTTATGTTATCCCCAGATACAAGGGAGGTCGTCGGAGGGCTACTACGCAGGCACAACACCGTTTTATCGTGGTACTAGACCGACATCATCGCTTTATGAACGCCATGGCCCTTCAAAATGACTTACATAATGCATCAGGGGTTCGAGTTTCAACTTAAACCATTCGAAACAGGCTGCATGGAGTTGGCATAAGGGCTAGACGACCTGCCATTCGTATTCCATTGATGCGCAACCACATCCAGGCACGTTTCCAATGGGCACAAGATCACATAACCTGGTCTTAAAATGACTGGACACCAGTACTCTTCATAGACGAGTCTATATTCTGTGTTTACTTTACAGATGGACGTGCCCGGTTGTGGAGAACAATCAATGAGCGATTCGCATCGCATCGCAAACCATGATCGTTATGTTGCTGGCTCAGTATTGGTTTGGGCTGGGATCAACATGCAGGGAAAGACCGATCTGCATATCATTGATAACGGCACTATGACAGCTCCGAGAAACGTCAGAGAGGTCTTGGATGTATACGTCCGTCCATATGGTGGTGCAATAGGCCCAGATTTCATTTTTATGGACGATAATGCCAGACCTCACAGAGCAAAGTTGTTCAATGAGTACGCCCAAGCTGAAACAATCGTCAGGATGGAGTGGCCTGCGAGGTCTCCGGACCTCAATCCCATAGAGCATGTCTGTGGCATGCTTCAGGTTGCAATATCTGCACGCCCTGTTAAGCCTATCACAATCCAGGACCTACGACAAGCCCTCCTACAGGAATGGGTTCGAATCCCACAAGACAGCATCCGTTGGCTTATCAGTAGTCTGAGAAGACGATGCCAATCAGTAATCAATGCCAATGGGTACCATACACGATATTGAAAAGATCCTTTCAATGTTTGCAGACTTTTACAATAATTTCAATTCTGACACACATGCACTAAAACCTTCAAATTTACCCCTAGCTAGATTCAGCCAGCGTCACGCATCAATGATAAATCAATACATACAAATAAAATCAAAAACACACATTCTAATATCAAAATCTGCAAAATAACAATTTAAAATGAACGTAATCCAAAATTGAAGATAATACGAAACAAACTAAAAACGATCCTTAGCAAATTTTGAGTAGTAGAAGATCACTAGTCACTCTCCTACAACTGTGTCTTTTGCCTAACATACTAATCACTTCAACGCGTTCATCCAACATCAATAACTTAGGCTTAGATGCAATGGAAGTTAACTTTAACGTTATATTATGATAAGTAAAACGATTTTGTCAATCGACTTTTGGGAATGTAAAATGGCGTTCGCTGGTCGTTGAAGTGGTCGTTGTTATCTATCAAATTTGACTCAGGGAATGACAAATGGCGGTCGCTGGTCGCTGTTTGCAGGCGGGCATTGTGCGCAAGTAAAATAAATAGTGAAATCGTTCGGGGGAAAAGCGATGTGGTCGTTATGGACATGTGGTCGCTATTCAAAGGCGTTCGCTAGGGCAGGTTGGACTGTATCTTTGTTTCTTTTTATGATATTGTATATCATATCCCAGTATAAGACCCCCCTCCCCTACTTTGTACGAATGTGTGCATTCAGATACATATATTGTATTGTGTTTTAATCTAAATTAGTTCAAATGTAACACACACGCAACATGGGATGATAGTCAATATACCGGTACAACACATACAATAATCTTTCCATGTATGCATCCTTCCGCCTAAAATATGAATTAATCAGCCCTACTACATTTCATACGTCTTAAAGGAATTTACACAGATTTAGAAAATATGTCTGCATTATTAAAAGAACTGTACATTTTAATTCATGAGTCGCTAATAAACCAAATCATGTAAAAATCGGCATTTCAAAATATTTGCCTCTGCGTTTGTCCGTGCACACAATAAACCATGATAAGCCAGTATATGCTCACATTCTACTCGAAAGTACCCCGGGGTACGGAAAATATACTAAAAAGTATCTCTCAGTATGAGCGTTTGCTTTTAAGCAAATTTTCCGTAACCGGGTTAAATTGAAGTACACTTAAAGGTAACACAAAATGCAGTTAAGTGTAATACCCTGCCTTTTCCGATGTAGCTTTTACAACAGATGCAACACATCCCTTCTTGTTTCTGAAACTGAATACACGTCTATACAATCTAATGATTGTTATTAAGGAAGAAACGCGACTGTTTTTAACCCAAAAAAATCATCCTATGACACAACTTATTATCAATCCCCTCCTATTTTCAACGTCGTATCTCTCTTTAAAGCTGCCCGTCCCTCTATCTAGTTTTTTTGATATCTTAAAAGTACTGACGAAACTTGAGTGCAACTTGATTCACTTACAGCTGGAAATATGAGGAATTTGCAAAATCCTTTATGGCACATGGGGCAAATGGTCTGATTGATGCTACTCACATAGAACCAAAACTTAAAGTTGTTATACCTTAAACGAAACAAAACAGCTTATCATGAAACGTGTTAGTCACATTTATCTAAAAGTTTCCCATATGCATGTCTGTCTATTTGTTCCTCTGTTCATCTATCCGTTCGTCCATCGGCCACAACAAAGTGACATAATTAAAGAAGTAAATATCAAAAAGCTTGATATTGCGATTTCTCAGCAAATACTGATGATTATTGAACCAAACGCGATGTACGTATAAAGGACAATATGTCTTTTTTTCCAGAGTTATAACGTCAGGTCATTGTTACAAGAAATATACATTTTTTAAAAATATTAATAACTCAACAACTGTAAACAAAAGTATAATGGACCTTTGTATTTTTGCAAGACATTTGTTTTCTGCAGATGTGATATGCTATTAAACTGTTTTACATCAATAGAGTTACAAGAAGTAATCAACATTCTCGAAAAGTAAACGAGGAATATCAATGGAACGTAGTATACGCATAAATAGCAATGTGACAGTTATGTGCATACTATTTGTCTTCATAGGCCACTCATCTTTTGAATGTAAAGAAAAAAATCTATGATAAAAAATGGATTTTTGGTTTTATTATTAAAAAATTTAAGTGTCTATTTAAAGGGCAAGTTGAATGTAATGCATATAAGTTTGGCCTGACCGGTAGCGGACTGCTACAATGTGACAATACTGTCAAAGCCTTGTATTTTACTCTTGTATTCATAAACAAATAAAACGCACTAGCGAAAACATCATTTGGGAAAGATATTTGTCTCTTTAGTATGCTGAATAAATGTATTTCCTCCTTTTATTATGTAGTAACCTCAGAGATTCAATTTCCAATCAGCCGAATCTGACGATTATTCTGAGAAGGTTGACGTACTCCATCCACGTCAAGCGCCGGGATACCTCCACTATCTGTGTCCGTTTGAGGAGAGTTTTTTTCAAGTGCGACATTCGAACTTACAGATACAATGAATCCTGCAAACGTTCTGTGAACGCAAATATATTTTTATCATACACAGCGTAGGTTAGTGATACATTAGGACTTGGCTGGTGTCTTTGGGTAAGTTACATCAGACAACAGGTGTCCAATATGTCGTAAGGAATGATATATAGAGAATACTTGGTTGGTGACTTTTTGTATCATGTGATATCAAACGAGCATGATATGCCGTAGAGGCTTATCGAGCCTTTTTGCACGTATGGACGACTTCAAGACATGTTTACAAAGGTGTGAAAAGAAAACGCTCAACAAAAACACAAACTATGCAATCAAACGGACTCTAAATTATCATAACCAGTGGAATTCTTAAATAGTGAATTTTTGATACACTGACGATTACTCTTAAGAAATTTTAGGTGCATTTTTGCCGCATTTGTAATGACGATCTGCATTAAATTTTAGGAAACGAAAGCAAAGTTAAATACAAATATCTTATATGTTTATGACATAAATATTGTATTGTGTAGCAATAACACAATTGATAAGTTTCATTTCATATTTTCAAACGTAGATGTATTGTGAAAGTTGGGGGAATGTAATGGCATCTTCGTAAACAAAATTATGTAGTACAATTATATGTGGCCCTATGTTTCAAACGCAACGAAAATGCAAGCTCAAAAAAGAATTACAATTTAATTATCCAGTATGCTGTTACAGTGTGGGCATATTAAGTCAAGACTTTAAAATAATGCATTTCAACATGAACGTTACTATTTACAATCAACTCAGAGGGATGGCAAATGTTTAAATCGTATTTATGAGGTCGACTCGGCGTAGCGGATAAGATGCCCGCTTAGCGACCGGGAGGTCACGGTTCGACCCACTGCGAGGGCGTTCTAAAGATCTACCAAAATTAGACCAAGTACTAGGTAAAATAACAAACAACGGATTCCAGAATGTTCAAATAAGCCTTTGGTTTTCGATGTAATCAAGCTTAAATAAATAGGTGTACAATAACTTGTATCATGTGTTTCGTTTTTAACAAGGACGTATCTTAATTATTGCAGGTACTGGTTCGCGTATGTTAGTTTTATTAACCCATTTTAAACTTATAACCAAGATCGAATTTGTGTTTTCTTTGTAACGACATTCCTAGAAAAAGTTTCACGTAGGCGTGCCCTACGAATGATTAAATATAGCAGATAAGCATGATGATCGCAAATGTGGGCGGGGCCAAACTTATGTGACCAGTAAAAGACAAAACATTTTTGGAAATGAGTGGAGCTAATAAGCCTTATTGGCCAGGGGTAAAATATGTTTTAAATATTTTTTTTAAATATTGGGTCAGTATCCCTTATAGTACCGTGCACTCGTTGCATAATTAAGAACGTGATAAACCACATGTCCTCTTTATTTTGCTTTATACCTATAACCATATATTCCGATACTCTTATGTAATTTTATACATTATATATCAAATAATACGATATGGTAAGCTCAGCAATTATATCACATATCAACAACTTTGGCACGTTTCCTGTCAATTCATTCCACACAAAGAACCTTAACAACTTCGATTTGATTTAATATCACATGTGTCGTATTATTGTGAAGGCTGGAACTATATTAATGATAAAAGATCTGCGAGACATGTTCCCCCGATACCGTCTGGAAATTTTAATATGAAGTATGTTGTCCCCCGCAACCGACAGGACGTGTAATCAGAGAATAATGCAAGAAAGGTCCGGTGCCAACGAGAGAGGACCATCCGCAGAATAGGACGTTGAACACATTCCAGCCTTGGAAAAAGCACACTTCTTCGTCACACTCACACAAATTACTCATAGAAACGGGAAGACACCAGAATATTGACAGAGATCAACGCAAATGTATATTATGTAACCTAAATGACATCGAGGATGAATTTCACTTTGTTCTTAAATGTCCTTATCATACTGATGTAAGGAATGCATTAATTTCGAAATATTATAGAATCCGACCAAATATGTTCAAGTTTATTAAACTACTAAATAGCTCAAACAAAACTGTATTAAGAAAGCTAGCCATGTATTGTTTAACATGCTTTAAAATAAGAGAAAATGTCATATATATGTAGTGTTAAAAAGAAATACATTTTTTACAAAAAATAAGGTCAGAAATATGTAATTATACCTATATTTGTAAACATATATGCATAACATTGTGTGACCACTGTGTATTTAACCCATCCATGTACCATTCGCACGAAATATGATCACGAAATATGTTTATTTCGTGTTTATTTAGATTATTTATTCTTTAAAATGATGTGTGTTTTTGTGTGTACTTCAACGCATGCTGTTATTTATATGAATGTTAATGACGATGAGCTTCACATGCTTAAGTCAAAAATAAACTATTCTGTTCTGTTTTGTTCTGTTCTGTTATGATTTCTGGGATACATCACTTGCACCGATCCAAATTTAAAACATTGTATTGAATCCTATTCAAATAACGCAAGAGGGTCATCCGAATTAGAAAGAAACTTACAAAGTGATGCCAGGATGTTTATTAAAAAGCAGCGACTTGGACGTAAAATTTTAATGTAGTGTTCGTCGAGTTATATTAAAGCGTTTTCCGCAACGTTTCACTGACTTTATTGTTGTGTAAGTTTGAAAGGATAATGCATTTTGCCAAGCATATAATTTCAGGTAACGCAATGCGGGATGGTATGGTATTTAGCTACTATTGATTAGCTGCAATCGTCATTAGTAATGTATGGTCGTATTAAGACTTAAATAGCTTGATCTTGCAAACGTCTTCACTATCTAGTAAATGATATTTTGTGGAAACTTAAACAGCACTCAGTGAAGCGAAGCTAGTATCAGTAAGGAATTGGTTAAACACGAATATTATTTCGCTATGAGCATTGAGCTTACATTAGAAAATAAGCAAACGATTATATAATGGGTTGTTATCGGTTGTTAATGGGTCATAGAAAACAACTAGCATATGACAGATAAATTCCATATTTAGCAAGTAGCATAAATGATGCATTCGCATGTCATATACGCTTACGATGTGCTTATTTCGGGTACAGTTATACGTAAATGACATGTTTACGTAGCAGAATTTAACGTGTATTGTCCCCACTTTATATGCAAAAATATGTATTTCCGTTTGTCCCACGTGTTATTGTCAAATGTTGTTATTAATATATACGCCACATATTGAGTTATGCTGTGTTATGTTAACTGACTGCATATTGAATGTGTGTTTATGTTTTAAAAGATAGTGTCTATAACGATTGAATGAAGTATATTTTAAGAGGGTGTACTTATGTAATTTTTTACAAAAGAAATGGCAACGTCTTATATCTGTAGTAACACGTTTATAAAAATTCGTCGAAAATATAATAGAATTTTGAATGATCTTTTTAATAGTTTAACCAATAATTCATATTATTGACCTCGGTAACGACGGTTAATACTTGAAATAAAAAACCAAAACAAATACCATGGATTGACTGCGTGCTTTGTTTCAACGGAAGCAAAATTATTTACATGAATATGTACATATTGTGGTGGACAGCTTAAAAGGGCCACAAATAATGAAATAAAATGTTAAATTTATACCACGAAATATCGCCTTTTGAGCTACCTACACTAGGGCGATATTTCGTGGTACATTCTCGCGCGTCTCTTCGTGTATCATCAAGTCATTTTGTGATAGAAAGTGATGCTGTGGTGACAGGTCTGTATTATTTATTTTGATTACAATTTGTAAACGCAATTGACAATGATGTTTTTACATGAAAGCGGTTCGACCGCAAATGCAATACGCTTTACTGCATTGCAATAGGAACGCTCAACTAATATGATTATATAAATATGATTTGTACCCACGGGATTTAAAAAGCATCACTCAGCGAATTGCGAATTCTTACACTTCATGTAGCTCTATGAACGTTAATTAAAATCGTTATAATTGCTCAAATTTCAAAGTGTTATCACTGTTTAATGCCAGCGTAAAATTCAGAAATTTAAATCATTAGGGCCACTTATAAATTTTTAATGGGACAGTCAACGAAACACATAATTTCAAAGTTGTAGACCGACATTTAGCAATTTCTATGAAATATATATTCAAAATTGAACAATCGGTCGATATTACGGCACTTGAAATGGAAAGCTTGCGTTGTAGGATTAATGTATGTACCTATTGTTTTCAGGAGCATATCTTAAAACCGAGAAGAGGTATTAACATAAAACTAAAGTAGGTAGATCTCATTAGGAAGCTATATAGTGCAAACGAACTAAAACTATTGCTTTCATCTTTTTAGAGATGTTGCCCTTTCATAAGTTATAAATAAAACAAAGAGTAGAAAAGCTTGAAACTTAGATCTCGTTATACTGATGTGTAGGTTATTAAACCATTACTCTTGCTATTAAATATTTAAAGTTAAATAGCTTTTTTCAACTTAAACCTCTGGCGGATTATAACCATAAGAGGCATCCGTTTGATACCTAATAGGTAGGTAGATCTTATTTAATAGATATGCAGTTCATACGAGTAATAACACGTGCTGCAATATGTTTTACATTGACTGCCCGGTTAATTATTTAAATTACAATTGTTTAGGTCATTACGGGGATTTTAAGGGAATTAGACAAAATTGTTACTTTATGGGCATTTGAAAGGCTTTAATTTTGGGCTTGATCGGTCGTTTCGGGGATGGTCGCCCGTCCATGAGTATAAAACGGTAAAAAATGGATCACCGTAAAAACGTATATTTAAGCTTTAAGTTTACAACACCGCGACATCTATGCAGTCAACAGCATGGGATAAGAGGCATGCATATTATGATAAGAATGTTCAGTATTATCACATTTTGTATATTAATTGATAAATTAACATCTGCGACTTGCTTTTTTTACGCCGAATGTTGTGATCACATTTCGCATGCATACTTGCATATTTACAGGTCTTACATATTTTACGTTACACGGGAATCAATTTACCAATACGACAACAACTTTTCTTATTACAATTTAGTACACATAATTGTATAAACCATGCTGTTTATACTATATTTTTGCAAGCTGTTATACTGCCAAACATAGTTTGTGGCAAGTTATTGTTTGAATATGAATTAAAAGAAAACGCTGAAATGAAATGTAATGAATGAATAAATTGATTAAATAATAATCAACTGTATTGATATTAAATGTTTTGCACATTTTTATGATTTAAAATTAGGCTAATTCAGATATAGCAAGAATAAAATTTGTATATTTTTATCAATTTTAGTTTATTTTGTATGTGTTATCGTGATTTAGGTAGACACAGCATACACAAAATGGAATTAATTTCGACATTACAATGTTAATATTTCTATTGTCAAACGCGCAATAGTTTCTATGGGCTCCTGGTTACTGCTGACAAAGTTATTTCAAAGGGCTTTTTCTTGAGGACAACAGTCGATGACATGTTCATTAATTATTTACCTTTAAAATATAATAAACAAACTCAGTGATGACATACAATACTTGAGATCTTTGTGTTGAAAATGAAACTAACTGTCACGGAGCTGCTTTGTGTTTATACACAAAATTAATATAATCAACTAACAGTAAAGTTTGAATTTCGTAATGTCATCAGACATTAAATACCAGCGTACAATTTATATTTATGACATTATGCACTGTTTTTATGCAGAAAATTAAATGATATCTCTCAAATCTTGATAGGCATTGCATTTAAATAAAACGTGTATTTTGATTTCAACTGATACTTTACAAATCGGACAGACACGATGATTTTCTGGAATGTTTTTGTATTTTCCAGTTTCTAACTTTAGGGGAGCAACCCGACAACGAAATTTAGCTAGAGCAGATCTTTACTTAGGAGATAGAAATGACTTCACATATGGTTCAATCACATTATCTTGTTTAAACAATCTTTAAGTACGTAACTTATTTCTCCCTCTACCAGACTTACCGACATAATGTTTAATACTATTACGCCATACATAGATAAAGTAACCCATGGTGCCTTGTAATACCTTATCACAAAATGATTTACGTGACATACTTGTGCATAATTCTAATGTTTGTAGCAACGCCCATTAATTAGCAATGTGTGTCACGGTAATTGCCTTGGATATGATAAAAGCGGCCTGCTGCGAGTAAACAAATAATAAGGGTGTTGATAAGTTGTTGTTTTTTTTTCTAAAATAGTTATGCGGATATCTTCAAAATAAATATGTCAGAGTTTGTCGCACAATTATTATTTAATATGCATTTTAATGGCATGAAGCAGGTGAAATAAACAATAGCAATGTGTATTAAAAGCAATCATCGGCTGCAGGCATAACGCATAAGCGCGAGACTTAGTATATTGATCTTTATTGCTGATAAAGTTTTAAAAAACAACATTAAGCCGGTGAGTGTTTTTATAAGAAGGCGATACATGAATTAGTGATCGTCTATAAAGGCAAAACATACACTAAATTACAACATTTTAAACATCTTTAAGGCATTTATTAAAGAGGATTTGTTCATGTTTTTATGTTGTTTGAGTTTGTCTGAATGAAAATGCTGTTTTTGTGATGCTTGCGTACGAATACATTTTTACAACATTATGGCGTCTTTTTCGTTGAATGAGAATGGTACAGTTACGCCGTGATTTCGGTTTATGACAGCGAATCCGCTTTTTATGCCTCTTCGGACGTGACGTCAACGGCACGTGACACGATTAATTTACTGAATGAACGAGGTGCATGTGTTAACAATTATAATATCGCTGATAAAGTCATTGCTTTAGTTTAACAGTATGAAATTAAATCAATTTGTAATATATTATTCTGTATTATTCAATGTATATAAATTATGTTATTTTGCTGAGTTATCGACAATGAGCCTGTTTGTACATGGTATGCAAGCGACTAGGTGGGGTAACGACGTAGCAATACTACCAACTGACCAACAATCTAAAAATGTGATAAGAAAACAACGGTCACCTGTTGACAACATTCCCAACCGGATGAATGTTTTCAACGACGATTTTGTAACCTAATTTTTCTTGCATACATGCACTGCCCCCCAAAAAGTAAATATGTTCTTTCAACCATTTATATTCATTTATTTAAACAAACCTTGAAAACATGTGAGTCTACTGAAGCCGTTTTAATTAACCTTCTAGAAAATGTAACATCGTCACGCATACATCAAAGCTTAGTTGTGTACAGACTGGCATTACAATTATAAAATACCCCTGGATATGTCTGGTATTACGGTAGATTAGCGGATTACGATTTAAAATGTGTTGGGGATGTGAGCATGTCACGCAGTAAATTATTGTGTTTTTAATGTAATCATCCGTCGAACCTTCTTAATATGCCTTCCTTTAGACTTGGGCTTTAAAACACAAATTGGCCCTTAATATGATATTAGTTATGATAAACAATGCATGCGGTCCAAAAGACAGGTCTAGCATAATTTCTCAATCGTGATACATCGGCTATCTCGGATTCCTCCGTAAGATAGGCCTCGTGGCTAACGGTCGCCATATTGCGTTGTATTACTACTTTACTACCCAAAAGGTTGTCAGTCTATTGTTATGAGGCTGTATACGATGCGCGTCGAACTAGCGCCAAATTTTTTACCGAAACTTTTATATTAAGAGCACTATTAACGTTCATTTGTGTTGCATTTTGACCTATTATCCAAGTGATTTACTTTTCCATTATTATTTAATCACCCTATCATCCAATTTTTAAGATGAAATTACGGTGTTTACAAAACCAACCAAACCGAAAGTGAAACTAGATGCATTACGTTTCGCGATGTAAACATTAAATATTTGTTCAGTTTGATGAAGCGAATCGAAAATAGACGGTGGAATATGTATGCACTACAGACTATCATTGCCGATTGTAGTACTGGCTAAAAAATACCTTTTATGACAGGTCATGTATAGAACGTTAATCAAAATAGTGACCATAAATCACTACAAATGTCTGGGTTGATCATTAATATAATTAATGCACGTTTCTGATCTAATTGCCTGTATCTAGTTGTAATTACCATGATATTGATAAAATTAAAACGTTTTTTTTTTCATAAATTAACATTACATGTTTTATTTTTATCATATTGTGTGATTATTAGTTACAAATTCACTTTTTACAGGTATACTGGATTATGAAAGACTGATAAACATAAAATTGACAACTCATCTCCCCAACGATACTTTGTGTGGCTCATTCTCAGAACAAACCCATAGTCAGTGAGAAAACTACAGTGTAAAAAGACCACTTGATTGTGACAATGATGGCTGACCAAGCAAATGTTACCATTTAAAATAAAGAAAACTTCCAGTTCAATATACATTTTATACCAATTATGACATTGACCAACACAGAAAATAATTATAAGGTTGATTTCCCCAAAATTGACTGTTACAATTGGATACTGTTTTAAGCTTCACTCTACTTTGTCTGAAAATAAAAGTCCTAAATGATGTAATAGAAACATACATATTTAATTTTTTAGTTTTACAAGTATATATATATATATATATATATATATATATATATATATATATATATATATATATATATATATATATATATATATATATATATATATATATATATATATATATATATATATATATATATATATATATATACATATATTATTATATCTTTTATCGATGGTCAATCAATTTAATTTTAACTAATATATATATATATATATATATATATATATATATATATATATATATACATACACATTATATACATGTGTATGCTTTGATTTTTTTCTATTGAAGCAAAATTAATATCCCATTAGATAGATAGATAATATTACAGCAGTATTCCTAGTTTGTCTGCAAGTACTGCAGAAATCATGGATTATTATTTTACTGAGTCAGCCTTAATCTTTATATTATAATTGTTAAAACAGATTAAGATGTGCATAATACAATTGAGGATGCATCAAGTTTAAAAAATGGTACATGTATAAATTAATAAAGAATCAATAACAATCAGAAACTGTGCATTTTTGTTCAGTATTGTGTGAAAGGATTTGAAGTTATTATGTGTTTTTGAAATATGATTTATGTGAATTTGAATAAATATATAAAATTTAGTGATTTTCTCAGACAAAACTGTTAATTACATACCAAAGTATTCAGAATGTATTATTGTAATATTCATTCGAATTTTTTAGTACAAAAAGCACTTTTCCCTGGCATTTGTATTTATAGTAATTGCATATTTTATTATTCTGACAGCATTTATAAACGGTGTTCATGCAAGCATGAACACGGTTTCATTTTTTGAGTATTTAAACAAGAGGGCCATGATGGCCCTGTATCGCTCCACTGCTGAAAAAAGGCTGAAACAAATTTCTCTGCATGTGCAAATACTTAAATATAGGCCCTATTTAAGCACAAGTACACTTTTGTGACCTTTTGGGCTGGGTCAAATTTAACCCCAGGGGCATAATTTGAACAAACTTTGTAGAGGACTACTATATCTCACCTGATACAAAATGTGGTAGCCCTAGGTCCTAGAGTTAAGGACAAGAATATTTTTAAAGTTTTCACAAAATAAGCAAGATATAAGCGTATATAATGTTCAATTTTGTGACCCGCGGGTCAGAATCAAATTTGACCCAAAGGGCATAATTTGAACAAATTTGGTAGAGGACTATACGATGTTATTGCATACCAAATTTGGAAGCCATAGTCCGAATGGTTTTCGACAAGATGATTTTTTAAAGATTTCACAAAATAGGCGCTTTATAAGCGTTTATTCAGTTTTGTGACCTCCTGGGGCAGGGTCAAAGTTGACCCCAGAGGCATTATTTGAACAAATTTGGTAGAGGTTTATTAGATGTCACTACATACTAAATTTGGTAACCCTAGGCCCAATGGTTATGGACAACAAGATTTTTAAAGTTTTCACAAAATAGGCCCCATATAAGCGTATGTTCAGTTTTGTGACCCCGGGCAGGGTCAAATTTGACCTAAGGGGCATAATTTGAACAAACTTGGTAGAGAACTATTACATGTCACTACATACCAAATTTGGAAGCCCTATTCCTTATGGTTAAGGACAAGAAGAGTTTTTAAAATTTTCAATAAATAGGCACTATATAAGCATATAATTGATTTTGTGGCCCCCGGGGCAGGGTCAAATTTGACCCCTGGGGCATAATTTCAACAAACTAAGTAGAGGACTATACAATGTCACTACATACCAAATTGTGCAGCCCCAGGCCTAATGGGTATGAACAAGAATTTTTTTTAAGTTTTCACAAAATAGGCATTATATAAGCAAATGTTCAATTTTGTGAACCCCGGGGCAGGGTCAAATTTGACCCTAGGGATTAAATTTGAACAAATTTGGTAGAGGACTATTAGATGTCAAGAAGACCATATAAGGCCTACTGCTACTAAATAGGCACTGGTATAAATTTGACACTGTTTTTGATGCTCATACAAAACTTTAATTATTACTTCACTTTAGTATATTAAATATTTTCAAGATTTTGTTTAACATTTTTTGCAAAAGAGTGTCTTAATGCATTTGAAAATATACTTAAAACAAACTAAAAATGCATTTTAACATACCTTTTTCCTGGTAAAGTGTATTTGGGATGCTAAAAAATACACTTGAAGAGTATTAATGCTGGAAAAATGCAGAAAAAATACATTTGTTTCTGTTAGAATTGTGTCTGGTCTGCATTTTTAAGTGTATTAAATGCACATCAAATGCAGATAAATACAATGCCAATACTGTTACATGTATTGTAATGGACATAAAATGCACTTGTTCTTGTAATTAAATGCTTTAGTGAATTGAAATAACCTTTTATAACGTTTTAACAATTAATAATACCTTTTTATATAAATTTTCTTTTGGAATGTGACACTTAATTGATTTTTGCACTACTAGTAAGAGATATAATTTGTGCCCATAATGCTTTATTATTACACTATATAATATCATTTGTTGTATGAAAATTATCCGTAAAATTCATGTGAAAGCTCAAGAGATCAATAGCAGCGTGCTATACCCTGCTCCTTTTTACATGACTTGATGGTATTTAGTCCCCAATTCTACATGGCCAAGGGCAAATTAATGTGCAGATTTGACAAATAAGTCATAACTGGGATCCAATAGGCAGACTTTCATATAACTTGTATTTAATTTAAATCATGATCTGAATTGCTCTTTGGCAAATCTTCGTTGGTCACAGTATTCAACTGAATTTTGTTCACGTTGTAGTGATTATATTTTCAATATTTATAAGACAACATCTTTCTTCAAAAGTTTAACGTGATTGCTTGGTTAATTTAGAAACAAGATCAATGCATCATAACATAAAGTGAAAAAATGTGTAATAGTAAAAATGGCAGCAAAAAAGCAATAGATTATCTGCCTTAAATCTGAGACGTTATGTTGATGTATTGGAATTTCTCATAAATAATGTGTTCCATAGTTGTATAATTGTATAGTCGCATGCATGAGTGTTGGCAATGTCACAATACTAATTAAAGCCAATATGCATATATGCAGATATATCATGGTTTGTGCAGAGGACAGTAGCAAAAACAAAAGCTGTCTCCGTAAGATGACATACGCCCCCGATAAACGCTTTGATAGAAGTTATGAGCATTTTTCAAAACCTAAACGCCGACCCTAAGTTCAAGGTCAAAGGGGTCAAAATTTGTGTGTGTATGGGAAGGCCTTGTCCATATACACATGCATACCAAATATGGATGTTACATCTGAAGCGACATAGAAGTTATGAGCATTTTTTCGAAACCTAAATGCAAAGTGTGACGGATAGACAGACGGACAGTGCGATCACTATATGCCCTCCTTTGGGAGCATAAAAATGTGTTTCACATTGTTTTGGTAAATTAGTAATGTAGTTAAAAGAACAGAATCATCAATTATAAAGTTATTGATTATAAAGTGTTGCTGGCATATTTGATGCATTCATCTAGCTAAGAAGGTCCCTGTTTTATCCCCACTGGCACTGAGCGAGGGTTCTCAAAATCTTTAAACAATATGAATAAGTACATAGCGGGTCGAGAAAGTCTTTTTGATATGGGGGCTACACACCTGAAATCAAAGCGACCCAGGTTAAAGGCCGAGGCCAAATAAATAAACCAGAGGCCGCATGAGCCTGCTATACTCTGAACAAGTATTGTTTCTTCTCAGAAAACTGGCTTAAGTGTCTTACAAAGCTTTAGACTTGAGTTTCAGTGCAATCTATCTAAAATAAATTGGTTAAATTAAATAATAATTTGTAAAAAATAAACATTCTGCACAAATTCAATTATTTACTTTACCTGTGTGCATGAATCATTTCAGTCTTGATGGTTAGTGAACTATGTCAAAAGCACCATAGCTATGAGACACTTGTATTTTGAATATTGCAATGTTCCACAGAAATGATGCTGATGATTATTCTACACGATCATGACATGAAAAATGATGAATTATTAGATATATTTCTAAATCCGATTTCCACCAACAATTCGGTTATTCCACTACCAGTTCACATGCTTCGTACACAGTTGAAAATAACACTATTCCACTCAACAACCGTGACACATGTACTCAATTTTTCAACTTTTCGCAATTAAAATTGTCTTCTACTGTTATTGTTGTTGTTGTACTTTTGAAAGTAGTTCGAAAGATGGCGACTATTAACCCAGAGATTGATTTATGAAATAAATCGTCTGCTGATCCAGAGTGATAATTTCTATTAAATGACCTTGTTATGATTCCAATATCAGAGGGTTGGGATTTTTTATGGCTCTTTGTCAAGTAAACACGATTATATATATATTATTTATTTGAATATATTGGATTCCTGGGCTCATATACTATCCACGGTACGTTACTTCCACGTGTGATTTAGTGCTGGATCGTAATGTAATCCTGCGCGTAAGAAATACAACAAACTTAATAAGCCTTACCACATCATGTTGACTTGAAAAACGAACATGTATCCGGCCAACAATTTAATGCTGCACGTAGTTACAGGATACAATTATGTTTAATCTAAGAAGAGCACACTGTGTATAAATGTAATAGTTTTATGTATTCTTACAAGCTGTAAAGTTGTCCATGGTAAGTTTTGAATATTTAATCACATGGACTGAAATAAGCATAAAAAACAAGGCATTATTAAAATTAAAAAGGTTAATCACATTTATACAGTTGTGAAGCATATGTGAGGCCAGACCCCAATGACTGAAAATAACTAAAATAAATAAATTAATGCAATAATTGAGAATTTCTCATGATTTTATTAAACATTTCAATGTTGCATACAATTCTAAGCTATGTTGTCGCGTATTTCTCCCTGAAATGCATTACCATGATCTAGAATCAGTACTCGAGGATGCTAGTTTGTGAACTGTTGTCTACAGAGCAGGTCTCAGCTGCTATTTACTTCAATTTATCGTGCCTCTGTAAGTTGTTATTGTGTTGTGCTGTAGCTATTTTATTGAGCAAGTATTCTAGTATAATGCCTTTGATTTAAATTGTATTGCATTTTTGTATGTTTATTCTTTTTTTTTGCGTTAAGTTCGATCCTCCAATCTGGAGCGTATAACATATATTTTTGAAATATATTCGAAAATTTCTGTAATTTTTGATAATTTTCACTAATTAATACACAATTTCATGTCATTAAGCCAGAGCTTACATTTTTCTCCGAAATAACCAGATCTATGGGCTAAGACAACTAAAAGGTAGATGTGTTTCCTCCAATTGCTTCCAAACGTGTCCATATTTAACATGACGTAACATGCCTCACCATCAACCTGTTACATACTTCTTTGTCTTGTATTATATGTGGGATGATGAGCATATTGCCTTTTTTCTTGAATAGGGCATATCTTACTTTATGTTAATGTTGAATACAAATTGTGTTTTATGTGGAATGATGAGCATATTACCTTTTTTCTTCAATAGGGCATATCTTACTTAATGTTTAATGTTGATTAAAAATTACTATTTCTGGTGTTAGTGTAAGGTGCGACGTGGCTTTCAGCCGGCAGAAAATCCTATTATGTAAATTGACCGTTCAGCTTCGGTTTCTTGTCTTGAGTTGACAATCAGACAATCAGTTTTTTCCCTCAATAAAAAAAACAAGCGAATTGTAGTAATTATTTCTCTTCTCATAATTTTTTCTAGATATCAATCGTACTTCGTTTTAATTTAACGTTGTCTTTAGTGCACACCGTTTTAGATATTAAAATTAATTTCAATTCATGAAGCATCGCTAAAAAATATCATAAACTAAAAATAGTTTATTAAAAAACAACAATAACTTATGTGACACGATAGGAAACTCGAATAATGAGAGTAAGCCATTAAATAAGTTATTAATGATTTAAAACAATCGGAGGAATATGAATACTTGCAAAAAAAATTATATATCGATATATATATATATATATATATTATCAATGCCAACCATACTCCCCCAAAAATGTACGGATTGTAATTTTATGTACTAAGTAGTTATATATCTTTTTATATAAAATGGTCCTGGTTCAAACGCACGTAAAGATGCTAACCGTATTTTCTAATTATAAGTAATATTATACCATAACTATTATCGTATATAAAGTAGTATTTACTTTAAATTTAAATGTAAATATACTACTATTTAAGTTGTATGAAGTTTGTGTCATTAATTGTCGAATTAATGATCCCTGGCTTGCTACACTGATTATATGATGACATGTGGATATCGTTACTTACTTCTATCCTTTTAAAATAAGAAAAATACTATTTGCACTCTGTTCGCAAAGTGGTGTTATTTTGAACCAAGATGATGATCTAATAAATAATTAGGTGTGGCAGAAATACGTCGACAATCAGTCTCGCTGAGGATCGTTTTAGCTTATCGATACATTACTGCGTTTTGATATTTGCTCCACTTGGGAATTTTGAAACGCGTCAATTGCTTGTTTTATGAACCCTTTCATATAATAATGAATACAACGATCGAATAAAACGCATTCAGCGTGTTGCAAAAACCCCAGATGGGTTGAAACGGGCACTTGACAAAATAGTCATAAAAATATGCCGCTGACACGGCTTAGCGCTCCGTTTCAAAACTGATATAGTGACATCTATAAATATTCAATAGTCTTTAATTTACGCATTGTTGATGAGCTCGAACAGCCAAGACTATATTTCAAATCGACATTGACTATCAGCTTGAACACATCGGATCGGAAATTTCGCGCAATTAATCTGACAGTCTACCTGTACGCAATTTTTAGTTGTGAGCGTTAGCTCACGACTAATGTTGTTACTGAAAATTTCAAGACAGTTCGGCTTATCTACGGAAAGCCTACTACCCGCCACATATGCCGTACCCGCGCGAGAAAGAGTTGTATAATTTATGCAAGAGGTCTGAGATCTCAAACTATATTCATTCACAAATGGAAACATTATATGAATATCGTGTAAACTGTAATGGTTTCGAACGGAGCTTATATAGAAAAGAATCCATAAGCACTTATTGTATTATACGTGTCGCGGAAGAGATTGTTTATGAATGATTAAACTAGTCCACTATCTGCTGCTATTTTTGCTCAGCTCATTCATAATCTGAGGCTCTTTATAGATGCGGCTGCCGATAAACAAGGGAGAGTTCAATTGCACGGGTGATAAGAACGCAATAGTATAAGGTTACGCTTGCTTATATTCACAGTTCTCAATTTATAAAACGTTACACATGAGTTCAACATTAACTACAGGGATAAGATAGACAACATCAAAAATGCTTTCTAATCGCTAAAACCGAATGTAAAAAAACAAATATAACAAGAATCTATAAATAGATTCGGGAAAAGATAAACAAGTGTAGTGGGGAAAGTGATATCAACAATAGTATAAGGTTACGCTTGTTTATTGCGTAACTTTGTTGATAGCGCTTGACTGTTGACTGATTTCTTGAAGAACTGCGGGGGGCAATCTGATCTGGCAGGGAAATATGCAGCAGGACTCATAAATGAACTTTGAAATTCACACGGTCACGTATGCAGATGAGGTTATTAGTTACCATCCTTAATTAATATCGGCCGATTCTTTATTAGATAAACGGAAGAAAACGAAAAAGTAAATTATTTTTTTTTAAAGATTTAAAGAAAAAAGTGTTATTTTAATATTCATATGAATTCCATTTCATTATTGTTTTATAATGATGAGTAAAACACAGTTCTTTTTTTTTTTTGGGGGGGGGGGAGATAATTCGTTACAATCGGAAATTATTTATCTTAAACTTAATTTTCGCTAAAACTCAACAGAAAACAACAAAACTGCTTGGGTTGACCATTTTCGATATTATTGTGTGTTTGATATATGTTTAAATAATACTTTGCATTTTGACTCGGTACTAAATCGTCCGGGGAAGACACAATGGGCTATCGATAAACTTTGATACCACATTATTGCTTTAAAGATGAGATACACACACGACCAAAATATATAGTTTCATGAAATCGTTTCATTATCTAACCACACATGTTTGCCGTAATCTTCAGTCTGTATGGAAGTCGTTCTTGAAAGACTGAAACGCTACCGAAATTTGCCAGTTCGCTATAAAAACACAGTTTGACTTCAATTTCCTATCGAAAGGTTTTGTGCAAAGATGTTCCGTTTATATGAAACAAAGATATTTTGTATAGATCCGCGGCATGCGAAAATGTGTCTTATGCCATCTGCGAATAGCGTAGCTATGGTCCTGCATGCGCATCCCGCAGTAGGTCAGGAGATACATAATGAGACCGCGAAAGCTTGCGCAACTGCGCAAACAGGGCTTTAGCTTTGCTAGTCAACGTGCTGTTAGACCTATTTTCGCATGACGCGGCTAGAAAAGTATGCTCTGAATGTGTCGAAAAAAACTGCATGTCGAAAGAAAACTGCATGCTTATCAAATATTTCAATACCATATATTTCGATGGTGAAAAAATAGCTCATTATAAGCAAATTGGGGACACAAATGATGTGATCTCCCGTATTATACCGTTTATTTTCATACATTTACGTGTGGTTTGAAACACGTGCAATTAATAACACAACTTTCAGCGATGAATATGCGACACACAAGTGACAAAAACCATTAACAATAATATTAATATTTTTGTTTAAATAAACTATTTAAAGCGTATTTTTCTAAATCTATTTCAAAGTCACGATAATATATTTAAGCGTTTTCGATCGACAAAATTTCCAATGGCATTGAATCTGTCAGCTCGCGATTAAAGTTGAACATGTAAAAGAAATTGGCGATTGTACAAAAAAGCAAGGAAACTATAAATGATATAGTATTCATTAGTTTAACAGAGCTCGGTCAACAGCTGGAGAATGCACGTCGCGATCGGGGGGAGGGGGAGAGTCGCGATCGGGGAGAGTCGCTCGCCTAAGATTTTCTTTAAAATCCGAACGGCGACTCTGTAAATCAAGCGATTACCGTCATCCCTCGACCCGGACGTCCTCTCCTGCTGACTTAGCTGAATCCCAGAATTTTGAAGGATCGCGTAGCGGAATGGTAATTGTCAGTAGGAAAAAAATGGTTTCACTACATCGCAGGAAGAGGGACGGGCACATAGGAACTGGCAGCGTAGAGAACGAGCGTGGCAGAGATACAGGCCAGTATTTCGAGGTGATGGCCTATGAAGATAATGGAAGTGTCGAAGGTCGGCGGCACCCAGTTCGCTCAATGTGCTGAGGACACCGCTCTGGGGTTCGAGTCGACAGCCTGTGGCGTCTAGAGGCAACACAAGCAGCGGAGCGCGCGAGGAGCGGGAAGAAGACCTTCTTTAGTTTTCAGCACTCCCTTTGCAGAGTAACATGTCCTTTTAAGGGCAATGTCGTCAACTTGTCTACCAGTGCACATAAAGGTGTCATTTGCCACCATGCACTAGTCTATTTGGATCAAAATTATTTCGTTCGCGAATACCCGGGCAGCCGATGTGAATTTGACAAGCCACATTACAGTCATGTATTCTGACAAAGATGCGTCATGACAGTTACTTTCTTGTCGCCAAACAGTGCCATTTACGTTATATAAAACGGTAATGAAAACAGTACATTAAAGACAATGTCGGGCATCATCCTCACACATTTTAACTGTAAACAATAGTTACAAATAAAAAGTTAAAAAGAAATGGTGAGCAATTGAATCCTTATGGCGAGTAAGTTGTCAAAACAACAACCTTTAAATAATCTACGCGGTAGCAATTTAATTTCAGAATATGTATATATATTTCGCTTTTTTATAGCCATTTGTTAATATTGCCTGATTAAAGTCCCTTTGTACGCATCTAAAAACGTGTTTTTAAAAGATTTCGAAATAGTTGATGTCGTCTGTCAAATTCCATGCATGAAAAGCGTGCATGTTGCAACAGACCAGGTGTTGTAACTCAATATAGACGTGGAATTAAGAACATAACGTATTGTACGGTGAAAAATATAAATCGGAATAAATGCTCACGATGAAAAAGTATTGATCCATTGAAACTATAGAAAAAATACATTAATTTACGAATTAACATCACAGTAGATGGTTCGTTCATAAAAATATTGGTGACGCTTGAGTAGGGGAGTTACGCGTTAATGTCAGTACATGAAAATAAATAAAAATGTAAAAGTGTAAACACATAGAATGAAGCATTTAATTTCAGGCTAAACATATTTAATATTTTTTAAGTTGGTGTTATCGACAATTTAATACAAAGCTCGTTAATACCAATACATTTATTATTAGAATTATGGTGTGGTTCATTCTTTGTAAGACTTGTAGACTTTTCCTTAGCACCAACTTAGATATACGTTGAATTTCTTTTTTATCTTTGTAATCATAAGTGGAGTTTGTGAGAATCCTGCAAGAAATTATGAGAGATTGTTAATCAATGGCATTGTTCTCATTTTTCAAAATCTCACCACTGTAGACAATTAAATGTAAATTACATTGGTGTTCAAAAGTCGAACTTCATGTCAGGTAACTGTAAGGAATATTAAATACGTTCAAGGAGCGAACAACTGCAGTACCTTAAGCGCTTTGATTCTTATTTATGTGAAAGATATAAAATGGTTTAAAACATCCAAGTTCCGTAGAGGCAATGTTTATGTGGAGAAAGTATGTGTAGTAAATTATCGCGTCTTTACTCGCGTTGGCGTTTCCAGCATCACTCAGTGTGCTACTGTCTGTAGCCAAACAATTGGATGTGATGCGATCTTTTTTTCGGCCGTCAACAGTTTATGCACAGGCTGCAAGAAACTAACCGACCTGTCATCAGCGATGGTTGCGTCAACAGCAAACGTGTACTATCAGTTGGGTAAGGTGTTTGCAATTTTCGGAATGATCATTTTCTATTTCTATCACTACCCTTAAACATATGATGAATATAAACATGTACTAGTATCATTAGAATATTCCTCATTAAACCAATTCTGTTAATCCGGGCTAGTACAAAGTATTTTTATTATTACATTTGGCTTATGGAGACCTATGTTAATTACAGTATACTTGGTATATTGCATTAATTTAAGTTAATAAGCCTCTTACACTCTTACGCAATGAGGACATTTTTAATTACATATATACTTTTGATAATTATTTATGTTCTAGTGTAATATTTAATAATTCATATATGTATCGTTGTAACTAAACGTTTTATTTCTTTGTATAACAATATTTTGTATAATCATAAACTGTGTATTTTGTAAACACTGTATGCTTGCTTTGTCCACTTGAACTTTTGGCCTTCTGGTCAATAAACCATCCATTTCGGTACGAAAATGCTTCACAATATTCAACATACATCGACGCTCATGCAGAACATCTGCTAAGTGTAACTGATTAAGTCTTGAAAAGAAAACCAAATCCAGCGATACATTCGGTGCTAAACAAGTGATATTATGTTTTCCAAAAATATGTTTGTGTTTACTTACAATTTGTTTTGATTATTATTGAAATATAATTAACTTAAATTGCAATTTGTGACATTACCTAAAATTCCTTCTTTCTCCGAAGAAGGACGTTTGTACTTAAATACCAGTTGCCGTGGAAATAATATGTTGCCAATTTCATAAAAATAATTCAAATGCTATTTGATAAATACCATCAGTGGAGATATTATGTTATATATAAAACTAAAGACTATTTAACAGGTAACATATTTTCTTGTTTTCAGTGAATGCCAACTTCGTTGAATGGCAAAACGGAATGTCCATATACTTGATGGATGTTTGCATATCAATGACCTACTCCGACGCAAAGGTTTCATTTTTCTTCTGCTTATAATTAAACTGCGTTATGCAACACGTTTTAGGAAATTAATTTAATCATTTAGGTAAATTATCGTGCACAATATAAAATTGACATCTTTTATTATCTTATTTTTTTACGTTTCTTGGACCAGCATGGGTGGTTTCAAATAACTTGAAATGTCAAGCAAAGTACGTGGCGTGTCGCGAGGAAGAACAATAGTTTAAGTTCAAAAGTCAAAGCCAGCTATAAGGTAAGTAGTCAAATGCAAGAAAGCAACCATTTAAACATTGTCCGGAGCCTATATATCGCATAGGTTACGTTTACAATTATTTGACCGAAGTGATGACTATGGGGAGAAAGAGTGCCGTTTTAAATAATCGTAGAAAACATGGTAAATGCCAATAATAAATGTCGAATGTCAAGTACTTGAATATAGTACCTACGGTGTGAACATATTTTATCAATTTAAATAAATTTTTGGACAAAGTTATGAAAAAAGTAATAAGTATGGTGTGATTGCTTTTCCAGTGCGATAATTTGAATAATTGTTTTAAAGCATGGATCACAATGCTCATTTCGATGGTCACAAAGTCTGCTTGCTTAAAGTATATTATTGCTTTATACACACAGATCAAATATATGTTAAGATTACAGTCAAGCAAATGATACATAAAAGCAGTAATTGAAATTCACCCCTTTAGTGCAGTCTAACTTTAAGTGCAATTTATTTAACGTCCGATATGTGTGAAATACATTAAATGACCCTAACTTTGTATTAAAATTTTGTTAAATATCTACTGAGGCGTTTATGTTAAACTGTTAAAGGACATATTTCATTCGTCAAAATAATGTGCCTATGTCTTAAATACTTATTGCAATATCCTTAAAACATGTTTAAGATATGTTGTAGGTTTACTGTAAGCTGTTTGGTGCGAATGTGGTGGTACCTAACAGTGGAGGCGAACAGGACTTATTGGCAAATCGCTTCTCAACGACGTCAACAGGTAATACTTGTACACCACATCTTCCCAAAAACAACTCCGCAGTTACAAACAACGCGATCTATTTGATGTAAAAATGAAAGTTTTGATTAGATAATTATAGTTGATTGTTTTTTATTATAAAATCATTTTTATCGAAGAGCTTCGTTTTCAGCCAGATTGGTGTTTTTATAACAAAATTAAGCTCATACCGGTGTTTAACGCTTGATAAACCACAGGAGTGGCGTAGGAAAACCTGATTAAATAAAAAAGCAAAGGATAAAATTCATTTTTATTTAGGGTTATGGTATCTGATATGACATTTCTGTCTTGTCAATAGTGTACTTGTGATTTTTTTTTTATATGCGTGAGGTTTATCATGCATTCGAACTTCTTCAAACAATTTCTGCATTGGCCATTCTAATGCGTTTACCCAATTATGTATATTTTTTAATTTTATGTTTTCTTATATTCTGATGTATAGCATAAGTATATACATGTTGCCTTAAATATGAGAATAGTGGATCTATTTTTCTTGATAATTTTACTTCTATGTTGTACTCACGTTCCTCTTGCAGTTAGTGTTCTGTTCCAAAGAAGTCACTACGTACCATAGACCGACTGTGATATAAATTGTAGCTCTTTACATTTTCACGTACGTGCTTATGTGATTGTTATTCATAGCTTTCATGATCTCAGGGATAAGTTGTTGTGACCGCCCATTGTCCATCGTCCACCATGATGGCATTGGACCCATTTTTGCATGACGCGAACTCTGTGGTGCTCGGATGGTGTTCTTCATACAAACGAATGGATTGCTATTTCACCCTATTTTATACACAAGATTAAAGTTATCTCTTCCTACTCTCTTTCTTCAACAGCACAAAAATAAGTTTACTTTATTTTGTATCATGTTATTTAAACACTTCATACGAAATTCCATCTCTCTTTTTTGTCCTATTGGTGGTCAACATAAAAAATGTATATTTTAACAGATGTTTCGAGGATCTGGATTGGAATCATCGATACAAAAAACACTGCTCCATTTCTGATGGAACATTCTGAAGAAACAGTGAACTACACGGAATGGTTTCAGGGAGAGCCTGCCGACAATTGCGGTTTTGGCATTGAACAATGCGCTGGCTTCTGGCGTCAAGACGGGTGGAAATGGCATGATTGTTTGTGTTCGTATCCGAATCATGTCGTATGCGAACATGATAAGAACCATGAATCGTGGAGGTTGAGTATCACTCCCGTATTCATCAAAAGATTTGATATTTTTACAAAGGATCTTATTAAACTGCTTTGTAAAACCATTTATAAACTAGGAAACCAAGTTGTGTGTGTTAACTGCACGGGCACAGGATTTATAAATGGGTGATAAGTTGGTTCCTTTTTCCTAATTCCTTATACGAATAAGGAATAAGGAACTGTTCCTTATTCCTTATTCACGCGTAACATATTTGTTATAGGGTTTAAAATGACAATAATGCAAACATTTCTGAAGTAAATCAAAACAAAATAACTCGAATACATTTACTTTATGTATTACTTTACATATTCATGTTTTTTCTTAGCGCTTGCATAGGATTTCTTGTTTAAACCAAACCGATATTTTCTAATTCGAATACTTATTTCAAATAAACAAAACCTAAAGCATATACTATTATGTTACATGTATGTGATAAAAAATTCAATCGTGTATATTTTAACATGTTTTGTTTTTTTTATTAATAATCCGGTTCCTTAATCGAGGCTGAATACGGAAAAAGGAACCAGTTCCTTATTCCTTATTTAAGCCGAATAAGGAACTGACATTTTCCTACTTAAACATCAATGACATTGATCCAAAATTAACCTCATATAAATGAACATTTTATTTATATATTGGTTGTATATGTAAAATTTTATTTGCAAAACATTTCTACTAAGTTTTAAGTGATGATTATCCAGTTCCTTATTCAGTGTGAATAAGGAATAAGGAACTGATTCCTGATTTCTTATTCAAATCGAATAAGGAACTGAAATTTTCTATCTATAGGTATTAAGTCGAAATTAGACAAAGGAGACGAATAACTCAACAAAAATTATTGTAAATGTATGTCGGGTGTAACAAATTGCAGTACATTTGTACTTTGTTTTATTTAATAATAACATAGTTCCTTATTCGGTTTGAATAAGGAATAAGGAACTGGTTCCTTATTCCTTATTCAAATCAAATAAGGAACTGGAATTAGCATACTCAACAAAATATTAAAATGAACCAAAGGGACCAATAAATCAATTAAAATCATTGAAAATGTTGGTTGGGTATCAAAACTATAAATTGCAGCACATCTCTATTAAGTTTCATTTAATGATAACATAGTTCCTTATTCCTTTTTCGGATTGAAACAGGAAAAAGGAATTGGTTCCTTATTCCTTATACAAATCGAATAAGGAACTTGCATTTTCCTTCTAAACAAATTATTAAAAAGAACCAAAGAGACCAATAATTCAATGAAAATCATTTTTAATGAAGGTTGGGTATAAAAAACATTATTTGCAGTACATCTCTAATAAGTTTCATTCAATGATAACATAGTTCCTTATTCGTATTGAAAAAGGAATTAGGAACTGGTTGACGCAAGGAAATCACTTTGCATCCTTAATCATATCCCCTTGTTACTGTTTAGGTATTAGAACGGAATGGGATAGCTAAATCATTTATGGTATTCAGCTATCGGAAAGTCGTCTCTAGAAGTAAGGTTCAGATTAACTTCAAGAACTGTATTAGACATATAAATTAAAAAAATCTTACATTAAGAATAGCCAATAAAAACGAATAAATAGATGTGCTATTCTAAAATGATCCGAATTTAAGTATCCGAAATTATGGCCTCTGAATAAGGAATTGGCGTAAAGTTAGTTCCTTATTCGGATGCCTGTATTTCGGAAAATCACTTTCGGATATGTTATACTAAAGATGTAGTGTGGGTTATTTAAGCATTATTATGTTATATGGACGTATTCTGTCACGTTTCTTTTTATATTCTATGTCACTATACACGCTGAAAACAAGTTTTTTGAAGAGGATAATTAGGAAATGGTATTGCCTTAATTAAAATTAGCCATTTAATATAAAATGTCGATGAAAATCATGGTTTATGTAGGTTCAATTTTAAAAGTATTTAATGCAATATGTTTATACATAGTATTATTTCATAATAACACAGTTCCTTATTCAGTGCGAAAAAGGAATAAGGAACTGGTTCCTTATTCCTTATTCAAATCGAATAAGGAACTGACTTTTTTCATACTAAGCAAACTATTAAATTGAACCAAAGAGACCAATAAATCAATGAAAATCATTGTAAATTTAGGTTTGGTATCAAAATCATTAATTGCAGTACATCTCTACAATGTTTCATTTAATCATAACCTAGTTCCTTATTCGGATTGAAAAAGGAATAAGGATCTGGTTCCTTATTCCTTATTCAAACCGAATAAGGAACTGGCATTGTCTTACTTAACAAACTATTCAAACTCCAAAGAGATCAGCAAATCGAAATCATTGTTAATGTAGGTTGGGTATAAAAAAACATTAATTGCAGTACATTTCTTATAAGTTTCATTTAATGATTGCCTAGTTCCTTATTCGGATTGAAAAGGGAATAAGGAACTGGTTCCTTATTCCTTATTCAAATCGAATAAAGAACTGCCGTTTTCTTACACACACATACAAATAAATTGAACCAAAGAGACCTATATATAAATGAAAATCATTTAATTGATGGTTGGGTATTAAAAATATGTATGGTAGTACTACATGTTCTTCGGAACAAAGAGGACTTGTTACAACCAAGACCTGTGCTATTCTGTCGTTTATTACGACTTTTAATCTGGTGGCAATTTTAAAGATCGCCGGATGTACCGTTGGCATCCAAGATGAAGAAGACGCGATTTTGGAGATAGACAATATATTTTAAATGTCAGCACTCAAGTAAAGCTGGTATAGGCATTTGTTTTTTTTTGCAAGAAACAAAATACGGAGGAATTTCTATGAAACTTTCCAGAGGCCTGTGAGTTTCTGCTCCGGTGCAGTCTAGCCTTTATGGTGACGTCAGTGACGTCGCACTGACGAGAACGCTGTCCGAAATAATCCACCAGCATTCGGTACGAATAAAGTCGAAACTGTTACGATAAGATCGGCGAGGGACTGTTTACAAAAGAAGCCATCACCGTTTTGTAGACCCCACAGTAAAATATCGTGTTCTGAGGTTAAAGGTCGCCGAATATACCGTTGGTCTGAATGAGTGAGAAAACGCGATTTCGCACTTAAACAAATCTATAAAGAAAACACACTTTTACAGCTAATATGCGCGCATGCGTTTGAATCATAAAATAAAATATTGAGGCATCTCTATTAAACTTTAAAATCTACTTGAAGACCCTAGACCGCTGCTTCTTTTGCAGTATTGCTTTCATGTTGACGCATTGAACTCGCTTTGCATCTTTAATCATATCCCTTTGTAGCTGTTTATGTATAAGAACGGATGGGATAGCTAACACATGACTAGTATTCAGCTATCGGTTAGTCTTCTACAGAAGTTAGGGTCAGAAAATACTTCAAGAACTGTATCAGAGATTTACATAAAAAAAATCTTACATAAAAAAGCCAAAAATAACAAATATATAGCTGCGCTATTCTAGAATGATCCGAATTTAAATATATGAAATTATGGCCTCTGAATAAGGAAATAGCGTGAAGTTAGTTCCTTATTCAGAAGCCTGAATTTCGGACAATCACTTTCAGATATGTTCTATTTTATATGTAGTGTTGGTTATTTAAAGTGACATTATGGGCTTCTAACAGTTTATAGGTGTCTATCGCAACCGTTTTTTTTTGGTGTTTCACTTCATATACACTTATATTTGTTAATGCAGCATCAACATACTAAAACAATATCCCGGAAAGAGAAAAGTAATGCATTTGAATATCAACCGTACTTTCGTTTGACAACTGATCACGCATGTACAATGTGAACATAAATTTAGTTTAAGTGCAGATTCGTTTTTACAACACAAAGACACCATTTTGTTTTACGGATCATTTCGGCTTACAGGACTGGGTGGGTCACGTAAAATATATAATATAAAATATATTTTATAAACAACTAGTAGCAAGTTGATTTGCAGATAATTGGTCAGTAACCACATTTAAACTTACTCTTTTGACCTGTTAATTCTTTTCAGCTCAATTCAACAGTGATAAATGACCATAATATCACTTTAAGCATGAGTATGTTCTATGGAAATGTTCTTTAACATTTCTACTGTATATTATAGTTTGCGATAAGCGCTGAAAAAATGTATTATGAAGAAGATAGTAAGAGACCGGCCTTTTCATAATCAAACATAAATACACTAACCCAACATTAATGAACGTCAATGTTAATCATGGTATATGTAAGTTGGATTAAAAAATACTTATTGCCGTACACTTTTACTTTGTTTATTAAAATGATAACCCAGTGCCCGTTTTTTGCTACTCAATAATGCAAAAGTAACCAGTTGCTATAACTTAGTAAAAATACCGGTAGGCCTGGTAATCAAATAGCAAAGCGCGATTTCTTCGCTTCCCGTGACCTTTTATCGCGCGCCAATGTAAGTTGCCGGACATACCGTTTGCATCCAAGATCGAGAAAACGCGTTTACAGTGATAGAACATCTGTTTAAATGCAAACACTCAATTACGGATTGTTTACGCCTTTTTTTATGTAACTTTCCAGTCTAATAGAGGCTTCCGGGTCGCTGCTTACGGTGCAGTCTCGCCTTGATGGTGACGTCAATCATGTCTTACTGACGGCAACGTTGTCCTAAATATATATGATAGTCCCCTAATATATCGTTAGTCTGCACGAGCGAGAGATATTCATTAACATTCAAAGGGTAAATACAGTTAAATACACATTTTTTTAAAGCTAGTACCTAATTCTACTGTAGCATAGATGTGAAATTCACTCCTACTTGTTTATGTGATTTTTAAATTGCACACCTCTTTTTTCTATCTTGTCCCCATGACCTACTTAGTCGAGGAAACGACTAACTACGCACTGCAATTAATAATTTTTTACCCGTCCAACATATTCAATAATTTTCGTTGAGTAATTCGTCTCGTTGGTTCATTTTGATTTATAATTTATAGAAAGAACATTCCAGTTCCTTATTCGATTTGAATAAGGAATAAGGAACCAGTTCCTTATTACTTATTTAAACTGAATCAGAAACTGGATAATCATCTTTTAAAACATAGTAGAAATCTATTTCAATTATAATTTTACATATACATGTACAACCAATATATAAATAATATGCTCATTTATATTTGGTTAATATTGGATAAATTTCATTGATGTTTAAGTAAGAAAATGCCAGTTCCTCATTCGATTTGAATAAGGAATAAGGAGCCAATTCCTTATTCCTTCTTTAATCCGAATAAGGATCTAGGTTATTATTAAATGGAACATAGAAGAGATTTACTGCAATTACTGTTTTTGATACCAAACCTAAATTAACAATGATTTTCATTGATTTATTGGTCTCTTTGGTTCATTTTAATATTTTATTTTTTATATATTTTATTTTGTATGCAAACGCCCGTTCCTTATTCGATTTGAATACAATCCGAATAAGGAACTAGGCAATCATTAAATGAAACTTAATAGAGATGTGCTGCAATTAATGTTTTTTGATACCCAACCTGAATTTACAATTATTTTCATTGATTTACTGGTCTCTTTGGTTCGTTTTAATAGTTTGTTTAGTATGAAAATGCCAGTTCCTTATTCGATTCGAATAAGGAATAAGGAACCAGTTCCTTATTCCTTTTCAATCCGAATAAGGAACTAGGTTATCATTAAATGAAACATAGTAGAGATGTACTGCAATACAATGTTTTTGATACCCAACCTAAATTTACAATGATTTTCATTGATTTATTGGTCTCTTTGGTTTATCTTAATAGTTTGTTGAGTATGAAAAAGCCAGTTAATTATTCGATTTGAATAATGAATAAGGAACCAGTTCCTTATTCCTTATTCGCACCTATATAAGGAACAGTGTTATTATTACATAATACTAGGTAGAATTATATTGCAATAAATATTTTTAACTTCGATCCTACATTAACCATGATTTTCATCGACATTTTATATTATATGTGTAATTTTAATTTATGTTTGAGAAAGGCAATACCATCTTAAATATAACATATCCGAAAGTGATTTTCCGAAATACAGGCTTCCGAATAAGGAACTAACTTTACGCCAATTCATTATTCCCAGGCCATAATTTCGAATACTCAAATTCGGATCATTTAAGAATAGCACGTCTATATATTCGTTATTATTGGCTATTTTTAATGTAAGATTTTTTTAAATTTATATGTCTAATACAGTTCTTGAAGTTTTTCTGACCCTAACTTCTAGAGATGACTTTCCGATAGCTGAATACCAGTCATGATTTAGCTAGTCCATTCCATTCTAATACCTAAACAGTTGCAACGGGATATGATTAAGGATGCAAAGTGATTTCAATGCGTCAACCAGTTCCTAATTCCTTTTTCAATACGAATAAGGAACTATGTTATCATTAAATGAAACTAATTAGAGATGGACTGCAAATAATGTTTTTTTTTAATACCCAACCAACACTTAAAATGTTTTTCATTGATTTATTGGTCTCTTTGGTGCATATTAATAATTTGTTTAGAGGGAAAATGCAAGTTTCTTATTCGATTTGAATAAGGAATAAGAATACCAGTTCCTGTTTCTGTTTCAATCCGAATAAGGAATAAGGAACTATGTTATCATTAACTGAAACTTAATAGAAACTGTGCTGATACCCAACCTACATTTACACTGATTTTCATTGATTTATGGGTCCCTTTGATTCATTTTAATACTTTGTTTAGTATGTAAATTCCAGTTCCTTATTCGATTTGAATAAGGAATAAGGAACCAGTCGAGGAAACGACTTACTACGCACTGCAATAAATATTTATTTACCCGTACCAACATATTCAATAATTTTCGTTGAGTTATTCGTCTTGTTGGTTAATTTCGACTTATCATCTATAGAAAGAACATTCCAGTTCCTTATTCGATTTGAATAATGAATAAGGAATCAGCTCTCTATTCCTTGTTCACACTGAATAAGGAACTGGAAAATCATCACTTTAAACTTAGTAGAAATGTTTTGAAATTAAAATTGTACATATCCAACCTAATATATAAATAATTTGTTCATTTACATGAGGTTAATTTGGATCAATGTCATTGATGTTTAAGTAAGAAAATGCCAGATCCTTATTCGGCTTGAATAAGGAATAAGGAACTGGTTCCTTTTTCCGTATTCAGCCTCGAAAAAGGAACTGGATTATAAATAAAAACAAAACATGTTTAAATGTACAAGATTGATTTTTTTTATCACATACATGTAAAATAATAGTATATGCTTTAGGTTTTGTTGATTTGAAATAAGTATTCGAATTAGAAAATATCGGTTCGGTTTGAACAAGAAATCCTATGCAAGCGCGAAGAAGAAACATGAATATGTAACGTAATACATAAAGTAAATGTATTCGAGTTAGTTTATTTCGATTTACTTCAGAAATGTTTGCATTATTGTTCTTTTAAACCCTATAACAAATGTGTTACGCATAAAAAAGGAATAAGTAACAGTTCATTATTCCTTATTCGAATAAGGAATAAGGAACTAGGGAAAAGGAACCAACTTATCACCCATGATTTATAATGATATATTTTTTTGCAATGCATATGACCGTAAAGGATATCATACGGCTATCAAGTCGTTTTCACATTACATGTACTTAACGATTATCTTCAAGTTTTATGTTTAAAGCGAACTATCGCTATAACTACAATTTGGTTACAAGGCGTATATCATTAACTCAGATGAGCACATTTATACTTCCAAACGAGATGCACAACACCTAAACAAGAATGTTGGAAATGACCATAATATTTAATTATTTAATACACAAATGGACTAGTTTCATCTTTTGTTTGAAAACAAACTGCATATTGAAAATTAAATAATGCGCACTAGAAAATAAAATTTTGGAATTGATCCATCCATCCGAAATGTCTAATAACAATTATTAATTACACCAGGAACACACAGCATTGATACTGCAGGATTCAACATCAATAAAGCCAGACTGCATTTAAGATTTATTATAAAATTTGATACAACAAAATTAAAAAAATAAATCAATATAATGATCAAAACAAGACACATTTACATAAAAACCTTAAAAGTGGTTAAATAAAATTGAAACAAATAAAAATATGACAAATGACATACACAATAAAATATAAAGTAATATTTTATGCATTTCAGGTTTGTTGTGTGTCTCTGCAATTAAGCAATGGTATGTCTGAAGTTAACATGTGCTAGTAACTCGTGATATTGTGCTTTGTTTATTACACTGGATATTTTTCCGATAAAGATTTATTATTCAATTTTATACATAGATACTTTTTACTGTAGATTTTAAGGATTCCGCATTGATTTAAATTTGCATTCTACTGATTTGTTATGAGTATTCATTTGAACTTTCCTGCGTGTGTTTATGTGGATATTTTTTTCTTTTGTATATTAGTATACTAGATCTAGTGATAATTACTGCTTTTGTATTTGATGATAGCAATAATATTTGATGATAACAAAAATATTTGCTGCTTTTGAATATGAGAAGATAAGTCAGACTTGCTGACTTTGTTTAACTATGAAACAAGTCATACTTATTACTTGTGTATATGAGAATAGATGTGATACTTTGTGGCCTTTCAGAATAGGACACCAGTGACACTTATGGGAATACAATATATACTTTATGATGTTGTATATGAGTTTACAAGTGATACATGCTGATTTTGTATGTTAATGTACATGTGATTAATAAACTTAACAACCAGCCTACTCTGTAAGTTATAATTTGCAGAATTTATGTTGTTGGTAACTAAATAACATATATTGCTATGTGTAAAACGAGATCTTCCTTTATTGATCAGCAATAAAATTTATTTAAAATCACAGATCGAAAACGTGTATTCATTTATTGCGTTATAATGTTCACAGACCATATTTAGTTGTTAAAGGTAGCAGGATGGTTCACCCAAAATGTAAGGATTTTTTCTGCCAAAGAAAACAAGCAATATTTACTGTTTTATACTATAAAATCTTTAAAAAAAAGTGAACACCAAATTTAATGTGCAATAACAATATATTAACATTTAAGTGTCTGGGGTAAAAAACAACAACAACAACAACATAGCAAAATAGGTATATTATACATCAAGGCTAATTTATCATTATCAATAGCTTTCTCTAACATCTGTATTGTTTCTGTAAAAATTGCTACATGGATACGCAATTAAAAGGCTTATTATGAAAAACTATTAGGTATGCTCCACAACACATTTCATTATTTTACTGAAGAACATGTGAACTAATATCGTTTTCTTGGAATATTGTCTTGAAATATTCTTACATTTCGTCTGTGATGTTGTACCACAGTTTATGGTAAAAAATAAATAATTGTCACATAAGTGACTCTGAGAATTTGACAATTCGAAAACTGGTTAAGTCCAAAATACATAACAACAGAATGGATATGCTTTATCGAATGAGAGTAACTTTAGTAAAGCCATTGAACATAATACCAACTAATAGTTTTGTGTGTCTTTAAGGCATATCTGGAGAAAGCCCCTAAGTTCAGTATCGAAACTCCGACCTCAAAATAGCTGGGCTGTCATTCGTTTAACACTACGATTAGTAATAGCCGTTTTAAAATTGTTCTTTCTGTTTGTTGCAATCTAACCCAGCCACATATTCAGCTTGGTACAGCTGCTGACACTACACATTAGTTATTTGTAGCATACATCACATAAATAAAAAAATGGATTTTGTTTTGATTGAATGTTTCATACACATATATAGAGTAAATCTTTAAACAAAACGTTGTTCTCAGGTGAGCTTTAATCGAACAATTCTAATACTTTAATTATATATTAGTTTAAACGTATTTATTGCATCAAATATGCATGGGATTGAATTACAACGTTTTGCAACATTATCTGGAACTTCTCCCAGATAATTACTATCACATAAATTGCTAAAATACATTTTTTTATAATCTTACAACACAATCAGTTAGTATAACATATACACAGATTAATGAACATGAAAGTAGGTAAACAATTGTTAAGTAATTAAGAATTGTAATCTTTTATTGTATGCATGTTATTGACAATTGCATAGTATATTAAAAACCTTCTGAGCCTGCTATGAATGCTTGTACCGTTCTGAACAACATTTCATTAAAATCCAAAGACATATTGGGTTTACCACATAGCAAAATATGAAGGTTATGGTTCAATTTTCTTATAATTGATCCTCTTATATGTGCGCATGTAAACATTCAATAAAGTAATGCCACGCATTTTCACAAGGAGCTCCGCAAGAGCAAGCTGGTTCAACGACTAGATTTGATCTATGAAGATCGTAGTTTAAACTATAACACACATTTCTAAGTCTAATGTGAACAATGTGTACTTTTCTATTGCCTTATATATGATTTACGTGTTGGGTTTGTTAATAACAGTCCAATCGTACGAGACAAATCATGCATAACACTGATGCTTGTATGTAAATTATACTCTCAAATTTATAAGGTAATACATGCATTATTATATATTTTATCGAAATTATTGGTGAACATGCATTAGTATTTTTTTACAATTACATGAATTACACAGCCCTTTTTACAATCTTCCAAAATTCAAACGTAATTTTATGAGTAGCATGTAGCATAATTTCGTATCGCTTACATCATGCATTCCTTTGTCCAAGCATCTGTTACCTATTAACATACGCTAGTCAACCAGGTTATAGTTACTCATATGTGGAGGAAGTGAAAGGACCACGAGGTAATTGAACTACAAATGAACATATGCAAAGTGTTTTTGTGGGGAAAGCATTAAGGTAAAGGCTTTTTCATCGAATAGAAATATTTGGTCTCCAATTGAATTGTATAATGAGAACGTAGCATAATAATCTTAAAACAATGCTAGTTTTATAAATAATATATTTTATAGAAACATTTACATCATATTTTTGTACTGCAGAAGAACGAGTCATACTTCAAATTTTCACAGCTAGATTTGAGAGATTTTACATGACGTTTACTTAGTTTCGTCCATCAAGGAAACGCACAATTGCACAACAGCAAATGCAGTATACCTCATGGTGATTAATTTATGCAACAAACAATATGTTGGTGAGACAAAAATGGCTTTGAGAAATCACATAAAATCGCATTAATCTGATTGGAAACACGTTAATTTAACATATGGTCCTTTGCCGCATATTGAAGCGAACCTGGTCACACGTTTGAAAACATCATCCTGTGCTATATTGAAGCTAATGAAAAAGGGGTCAGACGAAACACGAAATTTTTGAGAAACATACTAGACAAGGCGAAGAAACACACACTTAAGCCACATGGAATGAAAAAACGAGACATACAATTAAAACAAGACTAAATTCAACAGCTTACTTCCATTTTTACCATTATACCGTTAGATTGATAATTATCATCAT
>NC_068359.1:52070067-52260067 GCF_020536995.1 Dreissena polymorpha
TGCATGTACACAGAAGTGTGCTTGAGTCGTATGAATGCATGTACACAGAAGTGTGCTTGAGTCGTATGAATGCATGTACACAGAAGTGTGCTTGAGTCGTATGAATGCATGTACACAGAAATACAATAAAGCTTCTTTTAGTATCAATTTTTATGAGCTACAGTAATTGAGTTAACTCCTTAATGAAGCAATATATTTTCTTTCATAAATAAATGTACCATATATACTATACAATAAAAAATAAACTTTTTTGAATGCCTTTCATTTTTTATAATCTTTAACAAAACGCATATGTCAACAATAAATCACTACCTCACGTTCAAGTTAGCTTATACGTATGATGAAATGAGAACATCGACATGTGCCCATTTTTATTTCTTAAATGGAAAGACTCCTTATTTGTACCAGTAATATTTTGATTGAAAATCGGCCCGTATATATAGCAAAGGATTTGTTATGCCTCCCGCAAAAATCGGTGTTAAATTAGGTTCATTTAAAGGCGCGAGCGCGAACATTGGTACATGGATTATGCTGTACATTATGGGAATTCGACTGTCCAATAATAATCAATTAAGACCTCCTACAAACCGTGTTTGTACATACTATATCGTGCATATCCGTTTTTATGCGCCAGAATACATACCATCGTCGACACCAACTCTTAATTAAATACGCTATGCTTCTTGATCGACCATGGATAATAAGGCTTTCACAATTTCATAGTCATAAACACCTAAAATTACACCTCCTTTTTTCCGCGCCCAAATTTGCAAGATGTGTCCATTTTGTCATATTTGACGTTATCCTTTCGCCGTTGCCATATATACCGGTATCTTTTCGCCTTTGCCTTATATTCCGGTATCCTTTCGCCTGTGCCATATATACCGGTATCCTTTCACCTTTGCCGTATATACAGTTATCATTTCGCCATTGCTTTATATGCTGGTATCCTTTCGCCTTTGCCGTATATACCGATATCCTTTAGCCTTTGACGTTCAAATATCCGTTCAAATGGTCGTTGCTTTTCATACTGTATTCAAAGACAATCTGAGATAATTAAAGCCTAATTTCATTGGTCCAATAACCAATGATTCATTAAGATACACCCATAAATGTGACCTCTAGAAAGATGACAATTGTAATTTAAGATTTGGTATTTTGACACTTTATTGACGCTTGTGACTCAGAATCTTATTCGTTCTACACATTTTCAAGATATACATCCCGGCCTTGTATATGAAGCTGTAGTCAGAAATGCGGCCTAGTCGTTTCTAGATTTACCTAAGATTCGACCCGGCGACCTGACCTAGTTTTTTTACTCCGTGAATCAGATTTAAAAGCATTGATTTACAAATATCAACATGTTATCATACAGGTGGCCTCTTGTTTTTGGATGCACTTAGGTCGGATTATAACACAGCATAATCGCTTGAAACAATCAACCAAATTGAACAAGGATTGAGTTATAAATTTGGCCTCTAGAGTGTTTATAAAGTTCAACCTGAAGAACTAGTTTTTAAACATGCGCATCCAAAATTTAAATTCCGCAAAGATAATGTCAAGACAAAAATTATGACCATGTTTTAGGGAAACTGAGGCTTACATGTTGTCTTAACAATGTTTTTGTTGTTGTTTGTCGGGGGTTGGGGGGTTAGGTTACCGGATGACGTTATCAATATTATAACTCGTCCTTTATACTGTCCGGATATTTTCTGACTAAGTTGTTTAAAGGTTGGATGAAAAATGTGTCCTCTAGAATCGTGACGAGTTATAATTGAACAAGGTACAAAATACTTCACATTGCAACCGAAATGTCGCACGACGCTGGACATAGGATTATTAAAGGAGAACTGGAACTTAGATACAATGTTACTAGCATGTTTAAAAATAACGAAAACATATGTATACAATAATTAATTGAACAATTGATGCAAACCCTACTTCCCAAAGAAGAGTGTTGTTCTTCTATATACTATGTAGTTATATATCTTTAAACATTAGATAGTACTGGCTCAAATGCACATACAAATAATAACTGTATTTTCCCATCATAATCAATATCATATTAGTAAATGTCACTTCAACAGTATTAAAATGTAATGAAGTAAGTGTCATAAATGTCAAATTAATGATCCCTGGAATACTGCACTGATTAATAGGAAGACACGTGGGTTACGTAATTAACTCGTGTGATGTTAACATTAGCACCCAACTATATATAATCCGTTCACAAAGTGGTTTTATTTTCAAACTAGATAACGATCTGATTAATAACTAAACATGTTTGGTAGAAAAACGTCGACAGTCAGTTTAATTGAGGCGCTTTAGATCATCGATACATTACTGCGTTGTGATAATCGCTCCACTGGGAACAATGAAACTCGTAAATTGCTTTTTTATAAACCGCAGTGTGTATATATCAATAACAGATAAATGTAAAGGCCACTATGCTATCGTTTTGTTATTTATTTGCCGGTGATTAAAATAAAATATCGGCACGGCTTGTCATATCATCGACTGAACAAGTTATACCGGTAATCGTGTTTGAAACATTTTACTGCGTTGTCGATGTATATACAGGAATTCCTCAGCAAAAAAGTTTGATGATACGAAACACACTGAGCTTTGTTTAAGAGTTCCTGTTAAAAATCCATATTAAGTATTTAAAAACACCTATTCTAATTCTAAAAAGGAACTCGCATTGGCAATACAGAACTTCAGCTACAGTTAAACAAGCTATGAGTTCGATTGTATGAATATAACTCAAGGTATGGTTAAGAAGGTCTCTTAAGATGCGGGTGTTATTTGTTAATCGAAAATAACTCTGACTACTTTACTGCGTATTTTACAGAAAAATATGCTAACAAAAGTTATTAAGCTCCATTAAGGCCTCACTTAAAATGCTTTGCTTAATACAATTGAATGGTGTGCGTACATATGTAATAATATGTAATATGTACATATGAGGGGAAGCAATGTTTTATGCATACCCCCAATGACATATTTTAGATTAAAATAGTTGTCTTGAAACGCAATTACATTTTTTTTTACTTGCCATTCAATCTCAATAAACCTTTATACCCGGTTTACTGTGCTTCATTTTAGGAAGCATAATCTGATCACTACATCGTTTGTAGACGACCACTACCTGATAGTGCATAGCACATGCCAAAGAAATAGAGGGCGTTTACTTAAAAAGGAAATTTTAATTTGATGCTTTACGAATATAAGTTTTATGAATATTAAGAACACCGGGACGTGGTTGGTATTAATCACAGGGGCGATATTCAAGAAACAAATTGCACAAAACCTCTATCTGATGCAGCATATGTAATATCAACGATATTTGAATTAATGTTCAGAGAAGAATTTGTTAATTATTTTCTAATATAATTTTATATCAATCATATGATAACTAGGACGTGGCCACTATTGACCACATGGGCACATATTTTTTTTCTGAATATCAATTTTTTAAATTCTGGGTCTTGAGAGTCTAGAGATTAACCCTTTGCATGCTGGGAAATTTGTCGTCTGCTTAAATGTTGTCCGCTGAATTACTAAAATTAGCATTTTCTTCGATTTTTTCAAAGAATAATATCAAAATAGCAAACAGTTTGGATCTTGATGAGACGCCACGTTCTGTGGCGTCTCATCTGGATCCAAACTGTTTGCAAAGGCCTTCAAAATTCGGTTCCAGCACTGAAAGAGTTAAGATTAATGTTTAAAGTTATGCACACTCGATGTCTATATAAGTCATTTCACACTGAGGAATGTCCAGTGGTAACACTATGGGCTTCAGAACAGAAAACATTCACGACGTCAACTTTATATAATAATACGCATCAAACATATGACCCTGTCAATTGCAGTTTCAGAAAAAAATGGTGATTAAAAATGTATTAGTATATAAGTCTAAATAAATCAGGTGACCTTTTGGTTGTTGATAGTTGTATCCCCACATTGCATGGCTTAGAACAACTGGTAGAGGACCATGTTACCACATATATTAAATTCCTGACAATTGCGGTTTGCATTAATCAATATTGTAAGCGACGGTCAACCGAAAATGCATTGGGCTGTTAAAACAAGTTTAAAAGAGGGGCATCCTGTCTAAATTCCTGTGAAGGTTCGTGATCATCTGCTCAGCGGTGTAGACTGAGATAGCGTTTAAATGTAAAGATTATTGAAAACTATATGACAATCGAAGATAGTGATCACAACAAATAACCTTAAGCGCGTTAAAAAAAAAGGATGTTAAAAAGCTGATTTCCATTAAAACGGACACTTGTAAAAACAGTCGAACCGGTTAACGCATATGAGCTTAAAATACATTATTCAGCTGACTCGGCCTAGCGCTTCGTTGAAAACTGAAATGGTGAGATGAATTAATTTTTCTAGTGCGTTCGATTAAACACTGTTGATTGGCTCGAACAGGGAAAGCCCAGAACATAGTTCATATTGACAATCAATTTCAGCTTGAACACATCGGATTCCAAAGTTTTTCGGAATGAATCTGACAGTCTACCTGTACACAGTTTTTCTAGTTGCGGTGAACGATATAAAGGGGTTTAAAACATCCAAGTTCCGAAGGGGCAATGTTAATGTGGATAAAGTATGTGTTGGAAATTTTTGCGTCTTTACTCGCGTTGGCGTTTCCAGCATCACTCAGTGCGCTACTGTCTGTAGCCAAACAATTGGATGCGATGCGATCTTCTTTTCGGCCGTCAACGGTTCATGCACAGGCTGCAAGAAACTAACCAACCTGTCATCAGCGTTGGCAGCGTCAACAGCAAACGTGTACTATCAGTTGGGTAAGGTGTTTGCAATTTTCGGAATGGTCAATTTCTTTTTCGGTACGATAATGCGTCACAATATTCTACATACATCGACGCTCATACAAAGCGACTGCTAAACGTAACTGATTAAGTCTTAAACAAGAAAATCGAATCCAGCGATACATTTGGTGCTTAACAAGTGATATTCTGTTTTTAAAAAAAATATGTTTGTGGTTAATAACAATTTGTTTTGGAATATTATTGAAAAACAATGCACTAATATTGCAATTTGAGCCTTCACCTATGATTCATTTATCCTCAAATGAAGGACATTTGTACCGTAAACCCAATGTCCAAGGAAATTATACGTTACTTACTTTTTCATAAAAATCAGTCAATTGATAAAGGGCATAAACCATTTATTGAAATATTTTTTCAGATAAATAAACTAAAGACACATTAAAAAGGAAACCATTTCTTTTTTAGTGAATACCAACATCTCGGAATGGCACTATGGAACGTCCAGATACTTCTTGGATGTCAGCATAAAAATGAACTACACCGACGCAAAGGTTCATTTTTTTCTACTGCTTATCATTTAACTGCGTTATGCAGCACGTTTAAGACAATTCATTTAACCATTTAGGTAAATTTGTCATGAACAATATACAATTATCATACTTTTATTTTTTTGTATTTTAATGTTAGCATTTCTTGGTCCAGCACGGGTGGTTTCAAATAACGTGAAATGTCAAACAAAGTGAGATGGCGTGTCGCGCGGAAGATCAATAGTTTAGTTCTAAAAGCAAAATATTTAGGTCAATCAAGTCAAATGCAACAAAGCAATACGTGCGAAATAAATGTATTAACCCTAACTTTGTATTGCAAGTTTGTAAAATATCTATAGAGGTGTTACAGTGCAACTGTATAAAACATATCATTTGACAAAATGCGAATGTCTTTAATACTTATCGCGCAATCTTTATTTTAAGGCTTACTGTCAAATGTTTGGTGCGCACGTGGTGGTACCTGACAGCCAAGACGAACAGAATTTCTTGAACGATCGCCTGTCACAAACACCAACAGGTAATAGTTGTTAAACGGATCTCCACATCTTTGGAAAAACCAACATCTTATCCGCAGGCCGATCAACGCTGTCCAATGTACCAATTGAATATTTGATTAAGTAACGATAGTTGATAAGGTTTGTTATTTTTGAAAGGATGCAAATCGGTGAGATTTTTGTGTATCTCAGATTTTATTTATTGCAAAATCAAGCTTATTCCGATATTAAACTATTACTGTAGCCTCGGGTACGTAAAGAGGAAAGGTGTAAGAAAACCTTGTTAAATGCATGAGCAAAGAACTGACTTTGTGTCCATTTAGGGTTATAGTGTCTGATATGGAATTTCTATGTTGCAAATAGTATACTTATCTTAAAAGTGATTTTTGCTATAAGTGAGTTGCTTTATGCATTTGAACTTCTTAGAACAACAATGCGTTGTATTGACCGTTCTACTGCGTTGACCTTTAATAAAAGACTAGCGGATCGGAATGTCATGATAATATTTCTGGTGTTTAATTATTTCTATGTTGTCCTCCCTTCCCTCTTGTATTAAATTTTCAAGTCAGTCACTACTTACAATTAATCGAATCTGATAAAAATTGCCATACTTTACCTTTCACAAATGTCCTTTTATTATTATTATTGCAAGATGACGTGTGTTCAGGCTGAGTTGGAGTTGTTGTGACCGCTCATAGTCCTTCGTCCATACGATCCATTTTCGCATGACGCGGCCCATGTCGTGCTTGGATTGTGTTTTTTATACAAACGCACGAATTGCTTTTTACAATCCATTATATTCAAAAGTAAAAAAATATCCATCCTTCATCCATTCCTTCAAAAACGCAAAAACGAGTGTGCTTTATTTTGTGTCATGTAATTTAAAGATTGCACACCATATTGCAGGTATCTTTTCTGTCATGTTTCTGGTCTATATAAACAATTATTTGTTGACAGGTGTTTCGAGGGCTTATATTGGAATGATCGATTCAACTGTGGTGGAGCATTCTGGAAAAACGGTGAAGTACACGTACTGGGCGCTGGGAGAGCCTAACGGCAGCGGCAACGGAACATGCACTGCTTTCGTTCGTTACGGGTGGGCATGGGTCGATATCGTTTGTTCTTATTTGGATCATGTCGTATGTGAACATGATTAGAAACACGCATCGTGTAGATTGAATATCACTCCCGTGTTCATCACACGATAACATTTTTTTTAACTCAGGCTCTAACAACACTGCTTTGTATTTGTAGAACCATTTTATCAAAACGCACACCTACTGGTGTTGGTCAAATTTCGAATTTATTGAGGCGGTATTTTTTACATATTTTTCTTTACTTCTATTGATATGACAGTATTGGCAAACATTCGCCTACCAAATTGTTTCCAGAATAATGACAGGCGAATATCATTGACTCAGATGAACACCTTTAACCTCAAAACGAGAAGGATGGAAATTCCAATTATAGTCACTTTAATGGTTCAAATGTAAGCGCGTAATATTTGAAAGCTAACTCTGTAAGTACTCTGTTAGGATTTCTGTTTATACTTCCCTGTTATAATATATTTCACTTGATGTATCTATACGACACGGATTTAATGTTTATTTGGGAGATATAGATAACTTTATTATATTGTTTAAGGCTTACGCGTTTATTGAAAATTACATTCTACTGCTTTATTATACATATTTATTTAATACTTGTTTGTTTCTTTCGTATATATGAATACAAGTGATACTTGCTGGTTTTGTTGAGAAGTATACAGGTGATGCTTATTGCCTTTGAGTAGAAGTATACAAGTGATGGTGATTGCGTTAGTATATGAGGATACAATTAATACTTGCTGCTTTTGTATAGAAGTATACACATTATGCTTGTTGCCTTTGTATATGAGAATAAACGCGAAACTTGTTGCCTTTGTATATGAGAATACAAATGATATTTGCTTTTTTTGTATATTAGAATTTACAAGACACTTGCTGCTTTTGTATATGATAATACAACTGATATTTGCTGTTTTGTATAGTAGAATACACGTGATACATGTTGGCTTTGTAAATGATAATACAACTGATATTTGCTGTTTTGTATATGAGAATTTACGTGATACTTGCTGTTTTTTAAATGAGAATACAACTGATACTTTCTGTTTTGTATATGAAAATACAAATGATACTTGCTGGTTTTGTATGAAAATAAAAGTGATACTTACTGTTTTGTGTATGAAAATACAAGTAATGCTTGCTGGTTTTGAAAAGAAATATACTCGCGATGCTTGGTCCTTTTTATGGATAATTTCGGTAAATTATCGAGTTTAACTAACGAGCGATCAGCTATATTAACATCTATATTGTTTGATCACGAGATAATAAAAATAGACAATCTACCAAGACTAACGCATGTTAGAATTATTTAAACTTTTTCACCGTTTGTTTAAATTATCCAAGGGTAAACATGGAATAGTATCAATATTTTACATAAGTTTTAATTTTTAATAGCAGTGAATTACCAGATTACCAGTTATTATATTTCCCTTCCAATCACCGGAAAGCATGACATAATACCGGGAATAATGTTTTATAAACAGTGGTATTGAAGATGTGCGTTTTTTTATAAGTTATGTTATGCACAACTGTTGTTGTTGGTAACTAAATGATATATATTGTAATATGTAAACGCGTTTTCAATTTAAATATCGGGAATTTAATTGTATTTCAAATAACAGTATGACAAATGTGTATTCTCGTTGGGTTAACAAAGCATCTATAGTTGTAAAAAGTAGCAGGATGGTTCACCCAAAGTGAAAGGAAAAGTAGCAATATTTTCCGTTTTTGTGCTTTAGATTTTTTTTTAAAACGAACATGTAACTTATGTTCTATAACAATTAGTTTAAACATATTTCTTTTAGTTCGATTGCATCGAAAGCCTAAGGCTTATATAAACGCTCTCGAGTCCGTTTCCTGGGCCTAGAACCAGTACTTGGTGTCTATAACAATTTATGAACAGTTAATTGTCTTAGGTTAAAAAACACAACAAACTTCCCTCGGGTAGATGGTTTTATCTTGATGCAACGCAGTGCCATTGAAACATATCTCCCATGATTATAATTGAAGAAACGATAACTTTATAAAAATTAAACTAGTATTCACGAATTGTACATTTAAACTGTTAGAATAGACGAAGGCTTTTTGAAATAAAAACAACATCAGGAATAACTTGGAACCTGGTAGTAAATAAGCTGTATATCAACATTTTGTCAAATACATTTGTTTAAAGGGGCCTTTTCACAGATTTTGGAATTTTTTTTAACTTATTCATTAAATGCTTTATATTGATAAATGTAAACATTGGATCGTAAAAGCTCCAGTAAAAAATCAAGAATAAAATTAAAAAAAGGAAAAGAACATTGCCCGGAGCAGGTTTCGAACCAGTGACCCCTGGAGTCCTGCCAGAGTCCTGAAGTAAAAACGCTTTAGCCTACTGAGCTATTCCGCCGAGTACACATACTTGACGTATTTTATACCTTATATAAGCAATCTTCGTAGTTTCACAAAATTTAACGACAAAAACAGAACTCTCCAAATTATTCAATCGTTTCGCGTTGCAACGCTTTATAATTTTTAGGTTTTAAAATCGTCAAAAGATGCATATAATGGCTATATTAGACCATGGTAAATGTTCAGTATTACTGTTTTCTCACAAATATCATAACTAGAACGAAAATTTGCGAATCTGAAACAACTTTTTTCAATTTTGTCAATTTACCAAAGCGTGAAAAGATCCCTTTAAGAAAATGAGCATATAACTGGCGATGAAAATATAATTTGTACATTATAAATGTATGCAAAGGTATTGTTATCACGTCATCTATACTTGTATATTGTAAGATCAACTTGTAAAAATATAAACTGCTACATGGATACGAAAAGTATAATAATAAAGTAAGCTCCACAAAACATATCAGTATTTCACTTCGGAACATATGACATTTTAAATGCTCCGATTTCGTTAGCTTGTACTATTCTGATATTGTGTCTGTATTTGGCAGTTGTGTTATAGTTGGGCCATTACAAAGTATTGTTAAATTATTGACTTCGGATATGTATCTGTGTTTTTTTTTCTATGATAACGTATGTTTGTTTCTGCGTATACAAACTTGCACATAATTTGCCTTTTCGGTCACTGTACTTACTTGTTTTTATGAATGCTTTACTTTTAAATTGCTGTATTATAGATCTAGTTAATAAAACCTTGTGTTGGATTTGACGGTGTTATATATCAAAACTACGATGCAACAAATCTAGCATTTTCAGGACGTACGCGGTAGTTTATTTTCAGGAAAATTTAGTGTTCTTTACCGGTTGAGAAATAAGTGTTTGCTTTTTCGGATATTCAAATGATAAACGGGATGGATATTAAGTAAAGGAATTATATAAATAATAACGTACAAAGAAGCCGAATGATTAACCATTTTATTTTCACTAAATTGCGCTAAATGAATTGACCATAATCTCTAGAGCCAAACAAACCTTTTTTATCGTGTGCTGGTAAATGCAAGCAAAATATTTGATACATCCTTTTTATTGAAGATGTTTAAGTTGTTCATGACTTTTGTAAACCGGATAGCTTTTCTAAGCGTTAAACGACTTTGTTATTCAATCACCTTATGCTTATAGCATAGAATCAAAATATGCTTGATAATATATAAACTATTATAAAAATCTAGATGTACATTTAATGTTATGCCAAACACACAATCGCAATACCTATATAATTTTAATAACGGCTAATGATATCAACTTTAATGTGGCGTTGTTTTTAGATAATTTACATACAATACATGATTATTATAAATCATGAATGCAATACGCTATGATACCTCTTCACTATCAATGTGTCAAGATTGGTGTTGTCCATGGTTCTTTCCAAGAGACACTGAAGGGAGTTCCTCAGGGTTCTATTATAGGTCCTGTCCTTTTTAACATTTTTAAAAACGATATATTTGAATTTGTAACAGAATCAAACCTTAATAACTATGCAGATGATAATGCACTCTCTTTTAGTAGTACAACACATGAACATCTGGTCAATGTTCTTGAAAATGATAGCTTCATCCTCATTAAATGGTTTCATAAAAATAAAATGCAAGCAAACCCTGAGAAATTTCAGGAAATGTCCCTTGGGAAGAAAACTCATGACTTAGATCTTATTTTCCAATTTAATGATGTGAACATTAAATGTGAAGATGGCGTTGTTCTTCTTGGTGTTACATTAGATTTTAATCTTAGTTTTAACTCTCACATAAGTAACATCTGTAGAAAGGCATAAAGGCAACTAAATGTAATGAGGCGAATTGGTCATAGTTTAAATAAACTTTGTAAAATCACAATGTATCAATCTTTTATTTTATCAAACTTTAATTATTGCCCACTTACCTGGCACTTTACAAATGAAACAAATACAACGAAAATGGAAAAATTCAAGAAAGAGCACGCTCTAAGATTCATGTATAATGATTTTACTTTAGATTATGATGCTCTTCTCGCAAGGTCTGGTCTTCCATCCCTTAAAAGAAGGCGCTTAAGAATAACTGCCCAAGATTTTTTTTTTTAATTTATATTAAGGATGGTCCTTCTTACTTACATGATTTTGTTGAAATGAAAGAACATTCTTATAATTTTAGGTATTCAAATACAGTTAGTCTACCTCAGCCAAGAACAACCAGGTATGGTATAAACTCTTTCAGATATACAGCTGCAAAACTGTGGAATAATTTACCAAATCATTTTAGACGAATTTCATCCTTCAACTCCTTTAAATACATGCTTGGCTACTGGAATGGATCAGTTTGCTCTTGTCCATCTTGCGTTAATAACTAAATATATTTTTAATTTTACATTTTGTAGCCTGTGACACTGAAAGGGTTTAAATCGAATCCCACGTCCGTGTGTCTGTTATTGTCTCTCCTTAAATATGTTTCCATGCATGATCTCCACTCTTTGCCTTAGTCTTGTAAACTTAAGTCCTTATGCTCCCTGTTTTGCTACCTTATGTTTAACATTATGTTTTGCTTCTTATGTGTTTAACATATTTGTGTATTTGTATGCAAAAAATGTAAATTAATCAGGTTCCCTATCTTATAAAGACTATAATGTTAATGTTGAGCCGTATATTGTTTAAAAAGTCATAGAGTTCTAAGATTTAATGTTTTATTTGTACTCTTAAATTTCTACAACATCGTTTAAGCTGTTAATTTTCTTAATGATATTATATAGCTTTTGAATGTTATGTTCTATGTAATTGTTTTTAGCTGCCATCTTATGTTTTAGCTTGCTAAATATATGTTCCTATGTGTATTGTGGTGTCTTGTTATGTTAAATGTGCTATAGGTTTCTTTGTTTTCCTTTTTGTACTGCTTTTCATTTTAATGTTTAACCTTTCATGTTTGTATGCTTTGTACAATATTTATTTATTCATAACTAAGCTCTGTAGTATAAAATTTTGTCTGATATTTTAAGTTCATGTACACACTAGTCTTTTAAAGCAATATTGTATTCATACTCATACTTTCTGTTGTTTTAAACTACAGAGTTGTTATAACTATGTTTTATTATATGTGTTATATATCATGTTTGTTACCATGCCATGTAATGTGTAAGTCGGCTATAAAAGCTCTTCAGAGCTTGTGTTATCATGTTTGATTACCCGACTTTATAAATAAATATTACTTGACTTGACTTGACTTGAATAGAATAGAATGCTGATAGATGAATTTGAAAACATGCTGTTACCCGTATTTGAATACTTGCTGGTAACCGTATTTAAACACATGCTGGTGTTCGTATTTGAACACATGCTGCTACCCCTCCAGCAGCGCATTTATCATGCTCACATGCAATATGAAGGCACGAATGTCTTCTCTGCTATCTGAATAATTATGCATCAATATTGTTAAATATTTTTACCAAAGACAATACATACTTTAACGTTTATCATTCAGGAACTAAATAAGGCCCCTATTTGAGAATGGGAATACACCCGACGTCAACATACAAGTTTATCATGGGTTTTAATACATTTATCCTATCATATGCAGTTAAACTGTAATTGTGAAGATATAAACTTGCTAACCCAGTGTGTTCTGTCTTTCATCCTATGTTTCGATAACCCGTAATCAATTGGGGTAAGTTTTAATAAAATTTATGTGAGCGAAGGAAACTTGTAAGAAAATATTATATTTTATAGGAATTTGGAACTTTGTTATTTTCAGAAATTAAGACAGACAGACAGACAGACAGACAGACAGACAGACAGACAGACAGACAGACAGACAGACAGACAGACAGACAGACAGACAGACAGAAAGACCGACCGACCGACCGACCGACGGACGGAAGGACGGACGGAGCAACATTCAGGTGTTAATGTGGAAAAAGTTTAATGTTGCAAAAAAATGCCACTATTATGGGCTTTTCATTTTTGTGCAAACATTTGGGGTTTATGTGACTGCATTGGTGTCCACGTTTAAGTGTACCACAGTCCAAGGCTTCAGAGCAATCGATATGTGTTTACCCTGGTATTTTTCTCTCCCATATATATAGGAATGCTTTTTCAGCGGTACTATTCTAAACGCTTTTTTTGCTGTTTAGCGGTTCTGTCGCCGTGGTATTCAGTAGAGACCATGCCGTCCCGCAAGGAACCACGAGAACTCGACTCGATGCATTAATCCCACGCAAGCCAACTAGCAGGGGTTATCTTATAGTGAGGTTATGTTCTCTATACTGGTCTCATCAAATAATTATCATAGCACGAGAGTTGACCCTACATGTAGGTTAGGGCTTCCAACCCTAACGAAAACGTCAAAACCCCAAACCTTTTTTTTTGCTAAGGGCTGCGAGCCAGCCGACGATGCCCGCTGTCAGGCCTCGTAAGGCCGTGTCTTTTGCACCCACCTTTGCGGGTCTCCTTCTTTACAAAATCGTTTTTTTGGGGGGACTTAGTAGTTTTCAGCTCAGTAAGGGCTTATAACCCTGCACCAATCCGACCACGCAAGCTCTTAAAAACTTTGTCCTATGTCATCGCAAGCTTTCTAGATATCTTAGTTGGACTTATCCAGAAATGTCACATATTCCCGGCTCCTTCTTCTAACTCCTGCGACAACTTTAGGGCGTCAGAAACGAAGTAAAAATATGGATGGACCTGTATGTTTGACCCCAAAAACCAAGTTTCAATGAGCCAGAACATGCAAGCAAACTCAAGTTCCGAATCCCTAAACCTATGTTTAAAGTTAAAATTCTTTAAGGGGTCAAGGTATCCATTCACTAGCACCGAATTCGTCCCTGGGGACACTTTGCACATAGATGCGACTATCTTTTTGTTTTATTTCGAGGTTATTTAAGGTCTCCACCGCTAGGTTTTAGCGATTCGGGGAAAACGTGGTTTAATGCATTTTGTTGTCAAATTTATAACTTTTTAACGGCTCAAGATATCTCAAAAATAACAATGGATTCGTTTTCGGAGACATGACGGCATATAGATTTGAAAATCTAATTGTTTAATTTCGATAATGATAATTTACGTTAAATTTCCAGCTATCAGCTTTGTTTTAAAATATTGTTGGGTTTTTCTCAGTTATCAAATAAACTGCATTTTTTATGCATGTTTCATCTCTCAGCTCAAATCCGTTTTTAAAACAAGTGTGTCATTAAAGTTATAAGGGTAAAAATACCCCACCCACGTGCTTATGATTAATGGGATTAACTGAAAACGGTGTATATCCATCCATTCAAAAATGCAATAACGAAGTCTTCATGTTTATTGTCCTGCATTAAACGATCTAGAAGTATTGCTTCAAAGTAGCTGAAGCTAAACAGAACACTGGTGTTTACTATTAAAGTTGATTTTTTATGGTATTTGATATAATACAACAGTAATCACTGGTATTTCTATACATGGGCTGTATAGCAGTTTAAATTGCATGTATACAATGTCGACCAACTCCAAATTGCAAACAATCAGAAAAAGCTCTTCCTGAATCATTAACAAATGAACCATACTAGATATTTTATGAAATATACAATCATACTAGATATTTTATGAAATAAACAAGCGTTAGATGGTGGGAAATTAAGTTGTCTATAAAGGAAGGTCTACCTTTAATTCAAAGTGAGACTTGAAAGTAAAAATATCTAAAGAAGTCAATATAATTTTTATGAAAATTGAATATATTGTCTGAAATATAAATTATTTTTTTAAACACAAAAAAACAAGGATATCAGTAAAACTGATGGATGCTCCCAAATGATGCTTTGTCGATATATGGTTTAATTGTGTTGAAAAAAGTGTGACCTTGAACAAATCTATTATCAGCCTCAGTGACCTTGACCCCAGTGACCTCAAACCTCATAAAAAAGCTAGAGGTTCATGCATTGTACATACATCCCAAATATATAAGAGATCGATCAAATATTGAAGGCGATATAAGAAACTTAAACCAAAGTGTGACCTTGAGAAAATCAATTATTTGCCTCGGTGACCTTGACCTTGACCCTAGTGACCTCAGACCTCATCAAAAGGTAGATTTCCATGCAAGGTACCCACATGCCAAATATGTAAGACAACGGTAAAATATTGAAAGCGCTATGAGAAACTGTAACAAAATTGTGGCGGAAAAGTCTGTTTTAGCCTCGATGACCTTAACCCCAGTGACCTCAAACCTCATCAAAAGGTAGAATTCCATGCAAGGTACCTACATGCAAAATATGTAAGAGAACGGTAAAATATGGAAGGCGCTATGGGAAACTGTAAGACAATTGTATTGTGTCAGAAAAATCTATTATTAACCTCAGTGACCTTGACCCCATTGACCTCAAACCTCATCAAAAGGTAGAGGATTATGAAAGGTACCTATATGCCAAATATGTGTGAGATCGGAAAAATATTGAAGGTGCTATGAGAAACTGTAACAAAATGTGACGGAACAATCTATTATGAGCCTTAGTGACCTTGACCCCAGTGATCTTAAACACCATCAAAGGTAGAGATCCATGCAAAGTACCTACATGCCAAATATGTAAGAGATCGGAAAATATTGAAGGCGCTATGAGAAACGGTAACAAAAGTGTGAAGTAAGTAAGTAAGGAACCTTTCACTACATCCATTTAAGGAATATGCACAAACATCCATCTTATACGTAGTAGGTAGTAAAAAAATGGCAATACAGGTTTATGTGCTCCCATGGGCACTATGTGCTCAGGTGGGCTAAACAATCATAAGTCAATAAACCTAAGTTGTACATGCTCTGAAATGAAATATGTCAAATTCATTTGCGAGTAAAGTACTGCTAAAAAACTACTTGTACTGAATTAGGGACATGCAAGTAGATTTTCTATACAATAAAATGTTATCCTTAACACGTTAATACTGTTGGTACACTGTGAAAAAGTATAATTATTTATGCAAATTGTTGGTTCATGAAAATCCATTTCTGGGCTTTCAAAGGACGTAAAATGGCCGGTAAAGCTACTGAATACCTCAGCAGATAGTTGCTTCGCCATTGAACATTGACGGTGTTGAGTAAGTATTTAACCAATTGATCTCTTAGTTTGATTGTCCAAGCAAATCGGCAGAAAAAATAATAAGCATTGTTAAAATATCAATAACAAAAGGTGTTACTGTGATCAATTAAATTGATATAATCACAGCAGCTAATAGTTTAGGCGAAATGTAGAGATAAATAAAACACATGCATATCAGGTGTTTAAACATTATGACCATGTGACAGGATTCCCTTAAATTTTGTGTAAGTAAAAGTGCCAAATGAAAAAGAGCAGTTGTGGCCTGCCAAATGCAAGTAAGAACCATTCTGTGATACATACAATGCATAAAATACATAAACTGTATATGGCTTAACTCTTTTTTAAATTTATTCAAACTCAAATGCAATAAAAACTGACGGCCAAACCAGAAGGAAGTATTCGTTTTAGTTTAATAGAAACAAATGAACCTTTCTCAATTCAAAATAGCTTTGATCAATAAACAACAATCTGACATCACTGCAAATAAATCGGTGATTTCATGCTGATACTAGAAAAGTTTTATTTCATTCTTATAAACCTGTTTTCATTCCTTTTTAATAGAATCGCATATACTACTGGCAACGGTCTACAGATGTCAGTGAAACTGACCTTAGCCTGCGCAACGAATTGACAAGATTGGAAAGAAAGTTGCTAGAACCGCAAGAACTGGTCGAAATCAGAGGACATGTAATAGTTTAGATTATAGTTAAGTTAGTATTTTAAATAATGTTTATGTTAAAATGTCATAAATTTGTTTAACTTGTGTAAGTCAAGTTAGCAACTGTAATGGCGGACTACAAAGTTAAAAATGGATTAGAAACAGGAGTTATATAACATTCTGTAGCTTTATCTAATATCATCAAACATTTCGCCATTATTACATGGGATTATGCATTCATTCTGATGCCAAATTTAAATGCTAAAAGCACAATTACATGTCAAAACAGATCGAGTAACAATGTCAGATTGATCATGAGTTAAGACACCATTTTCAGGCTTTTGTCTTGTTATTAGATTCCGGTTTAATGATCCTAAGGCTAAAAAATATTATTCTGTGTTTCGGGCAACCTAGCCCCACCTAGTGTAAAATCTACTGACCCTGAAGTTTTTACCGACGGTATTTTTCGAGAAGTCGTCCGATTTTAGATAATTTTCAATATTTCAACAAGTACAACAAACTTAATCCCGATCCAACCTTTTTTTCAATCGTTGCCACAACACACAATTTATTATATTCCTTCTGCCTTATTAACAGCCATTTCTGTCTAAACAAGTCATTCTAATTCATAAAGAAGTATGAGAACTGGTAGGTTCTGAGTCTGAATTCCTCATCAAGACAGTATGTTCTGCATTGTTCTAAACCTGCCAGTGTCTCAAATTCAATAAGATTGAACCCATGAAAGAAAAAATCATAAATATTTAAATGCTGATCATGACAAAATTGTAGAGCTTGATTGCATTCCAAATCTTCCAAAAAATAAATAAATCCTACAGGAAACTCATCCATATTTAGTTTTACCTGTCAGATATTTACCTACAAAATGTAAACAGCAAACCTACAAAAAGTAAAAAGCAATGTAAAAATACAAAACTTGTCTCAAACCTATTTGAATTACAATGAGAAACAACAGCTGACCATACAACAGCGGGCAAAATTATTATAGTCATTGCAACAGCAATTAAAAAGTGCATAGATCCAATAGAAAAAAATCTAAGCAATACATTTACATAACTCTAAACTTTGAGAAATAACAATTATTGCTTTGTGCAATTATTTTTTGGATTTAATTTTCATCAGTTACTAACATAAATATACACAGGCTGTGTAATTTATCGGTTAATCCGTTCAAAAGTTATTGATTGGAAACAAACTGGTCTACCGACAGACTGACCGACCGACATCCATCAAAACAATATACCCCTTCTTCTTCGAAGGGAGGCATAAAAAGCATAATAGGAAGTCATTTAAAGGTTTTCTATTCTATGTCTTTCTGCATCTGCACGCTTTGAGTCATGTGATTGACTTTTTTCTCGAGGGTTTTTCGTTTCAACAATGTCCCTCCTTTGGCTCTGCTGCAGCTGATTGCATACAAGCACTTAGCTTGTCGAGGGCATTTTTTCTTCGGGTTTGTGACTATGTATTCTTTAAAGAGCTCCTTAATATCTTCAATTTCATCATCTGTCCAAGCAACTCTCTTCACTGAAAAAGATAATTATGGAAATATTCCAGTGCAATTTTGTATGGAATGAAATAGAGTATTTGGATACAACTTTTTTTTTAAATTTTATTTCTTGACTTTAAAGTAAATAAAAATTGTGAAATTATTCTGAAATCGAGCAAGCGGTTTCCAATAATATGTTATTGTCTTCCATTCTGGTTGCTATGACAGAGCTCTGAATGAAACACGCTATTAGAAGGTATTTCATAGACCATGCAACGATAATTGCTATGAAGTTTAAAAAAAGAATTGGTCAAACGGTTTTCGATATGTAGTTTGAATGAAAATGTTGCTGACAAACAGTGAACACCCCAACAGCTTATAATTGATAATTTTAGTTCTTTATACCGGAATGATAGAGGAGTACTTATAATTTGTTACTTGTAGCAACAATAATATGATTTGATTCACAGTCATGAATCTATCAATCCATTGAAAACAACTTCAGAAATTATTGAGAGCTTACCAATCTTAGATTTAGATTTGAACTTTCGCGATTTTGTTGCAGTTCCTTCAACTGAAAAAGAAAACCTTAAAAAAAGAGAAAGTTTTAGATTTCACCTCAATTCTAAGTGTGTCAAACTTCATAAAATTACATATGTATTGTTGCCTTCTTGGACCTAAACAATCTATAGGGAAATTTGTATAAGTTGTAAGGCTTGTTTTGCAATCTTTATTTTCAGAATCATTTAACTTTGTAATCCGCAACATTATAACATAATTTATGTAATATAAAATCCCCACCCCCTCAAAATGAAGTTCAAACAGTATTAATTTCATATAGATATACAATTCCATTATTTTTTGCTCATGATTTAGAAAATATCATTGATTTAACCTTAGAAGACATTTACTTTGACCTTTAAATGACCGAACAGAACAGAACAGAACAGAATATTTTATTTTAGCTTAAGCATACAGCTCATCGCCATAAACATACATATGCAATAACAGCATGCGTGACAATTATATACAAAACATACATCCTTTTGAGGAAAGATCAATTTAAAAGGTAATGACATACAACATGTTTTAGTGAGAATGTCACATGGATTGGGTTAATACAAAGTGATCATGTAATGTTAACACGAAATTTAATAATTGTTACAAATATAACACTATTCTACGCTTATTGTCTTTGTGGAAGATATATCATTTATTCTACACATATAGCACATCTTCTCGTAACTTAAAGCATTTTAAACAAAAAAAGGCAAGTTTTCTTAACACTATTTTGTTTGAACAATTAAGTAGTTCGATAAACTTGAACATACTAGGTCGTGATCTGTAATACGTTGGAATTAATGTATTCCTGATATCGGCATAATAAGGACATTTAAAAACAAAGTGATATTCATCCTCTATATCATTGAGGTTGCATAAAACACATTTGCGTTGATCTCTGACAATGTTCTGGTGTCTACCCGTTTCAATTAATAATTTGTGAGACGACAAACGTAATTTAGCAATAATATTTCTATGTTTATTATTTTCAACAATATCAAGATACGCAGATCTTTCGAATATTGGTTTCAATTCTTTATATAAAATCATTGAACTAGATGATGTGACACTTGTATTCCAGTTAGTGATATACTGGTCTCGTAATCTGGTTTTCAGTAGAGGTATTAATTGATTAGAGTTCACAGATTCGGGGAATAGCCATACATCGTTAAAACCGGTTTGGTTTAAAATGTCCCGTACTTTCGATGACCAATTGTTTGTGTTATTTTTGCGTTCAATTTCTAATCTCTGTGCTAATAAAATGTGTTTAAGAATACAATAACCCTCTTTTACATTATATAATTTCAAAAAGTATTTCACGATCCTGACATATCTGTCTAAATACATGGGGAATCGACCAACTTCGGCATATAGCGATAATGAGTTTGTTGACATCTTAACATTCAATATTCTTTTACAAAATTTACGATGGACGCGCTCAATGTTTTCCGCTTTCATAAATTCCCATACCTCACAGTTATAGTTTAAAATTGATGATACATATGCGTTAAATAAATTTAACATGATATGTATAGGTACGTTCATGTCTTTTGTGAGAGTGAACAAAGAATGCATCGCTTTTAAAGCTTTGCCATACAATGTATTTGTTGCGGACGCAAAAGATCCACCGCTTGACATGACAATTCCAAGGTAATTAAAATTGTTAACAATTTCTATTTCTTGACCTTTATGTGTCCATTTTAATGTTTTACTAATTGTGCCACCTTTTCGGAATACCATGACCTTTGTTTTTTCAATGTTTACCGTTAAATCCCACTTATCGCAGTAGGTTTCTAAATTGTTTAATGATTCTTGAAGACCCTCCGGTGTTTCAGAAAATAAAGCCGCGTCGTCAGCGAATAATAATAGATATATCGACATTTGATCTAGTGTAATTCCGGCGTTTATTCCATTTTGCAAACCGAATTCGATGTCGTTAATAAAGAGAGAAAACAATATGGGCGAGGTTATATCCCCCTGAAATAAGCCGACGTTACTATTAAATACGTCTGATAATTTACCCATGTGTTTAACCTGTAATTTCACTTCATCGTACATGGATCGATTAATAGTTTACCGTCGATGCCCACATTAATCATCTTACTCCATAATTGACCGCGATTGATGACGTCATATGCCTTCCGGTAGTCAATATAACAACTGTATAGTTTATCTTTATTCTGAAACTGTTTTTCTATAAGTGCATTAAAAATAAATATTGCATCGACCGTGCTACAGTTTGGTTTAAAGCCGAATTGTGCATCCGTTAGAATGTCATTCGTTTCTGCCCATTGTTTAAGCCGTTCATTTAATATGCTTGTAAACAATTTCGCAAAACAACTTATTAAAGTAATTCCCCGATAGTTATTTGGATCTGATATGTCCCCACGTTTATGAATTGGTATTATAATACCAGATGACCAGCTGCGCGGAAAACGCTTTTTATCAAGTATGTAGTTAAACAATATTTCTAACGGCCTGACGATTACATCGATTGTTTCAGTAAAATATTCATATATAATATTGTCATGCGCATGAGCTCTATTGTTTATCAACCGTTTGGTTGCCCTTATAATTTCTTCTTTCGATATAGGATTATCGAGTTCGGGGTGAGGGTTCTGTGTTTAACCTATTGTCAAATTCATGTAAAAAAGTATCGGAATCAAACGAGTTTATATTTAGGTCACCTTCGTCCGCTAATTTACTGAAATAATCGTGGAATTCGATTAACGGTATCGTATTTGAGTTTTGTGATGTAGTTTTACGTTTAAATAATATCCAAAACTCACGGGGTGATTTCCTTCTCATAGTGTTCATATGCTTTTGCTTTGATCAGTGTTGTACTTTAATTTAGTTTTTCTACAAGTATACTTATAATCCTTTTTCGATGCAATCATTTGTTCTCGTGTACGCTCGTTTTTGTTAAGATTATACTCGTATATAGCTCTGGTACATTGAGATTGTTTGGTTTTACATTCTTGGTTAAACCACCTTTGTTTATTTTTAGCATTACCTATAAACCCTTTACTTTCCAGATTTATAATGCGCTTAAAATACTTTTCTCCTTTAGAATTTAAGTAATTCGAAAATTCTCCCACTAGGATATCGGGATCAGAGTTTGAATCAATTTGTGATAATAACATGTGTTCCAGATTATGTACATCGCACGAAACATCACGAAGAAAGTCGCATTTGTTCTCGGGTTTCCATTTAAAATAAACAATCGGATTAATATTACTAGTTGAAACAGCGTTATTCATGCGGAGAGCAAATGTCAGCGGCGCATGGTTCGAGAATTCCGTGAAATCGTTAACGGTAAAATCTAAAATGTCCGTAAAATTGGTGTGCGCAGTTAATAAATAATCAACTAAGCTTTCACCATAATGTGTATAGCATGTTATTTTACCTATATTTTGATCGTTATGTAAACGTCCGTTCACGATACGAATATTAGTCGCTTTACAAATATCTAACAGGTTGTCTCCAAATCGATTCGTAGTAAGGTCACAAGGTGAGCGTGAGATTAAGGTTTCAATATCTGGGACAGTATCAAAATCGGTATCGCTTATATACCTATCATTTTCGATGTAATCGGCTTTATTTCCCGTTCGCGAGTTTGTGTCTCCAGTTAAAAATACCTTTCCTTTGGTTTGATAAAAATTAATATCTAATTCAATAGTTTGAAAAATATCATAAGTATACAAAGAGTGGACAGGGAAATTTTCAGGTGCAATATATATAACACATAAATATACATCTGATTCAATATTAAAAAACAATTTATCTAATTTAAGCCAAACAATGCAATCGATGTCATTTTTTACTAATGTAACACCTTTACGAATATAGTCTTTAATGTAAATCACAATACCACCACTGGAGCGCTTCGCTCTACGGTGTTGTAATTGTCTGTTTGAGTGAATAAACTTACTATAGCCTTTTAGGTCTAAGGTAGAGTCTTTATTTGTCCAAGTTTCAGTAAGACATATAATATCGTGACAGTCAAGAAAAGATAAAAACTTACTATCAGAGCATTTAAACGCTGTAAGTCCTTCCACATTCCATGTGACAATTTTAATGACACCCTCACTAACGTCCTATTCTTTGTACACTTGCTTGTCCGAAAGGGGTACCTTTTAGTTCCTTTGACTCCCTGCGAACCCTCTCCTTGTCCGGGTAGTATGCGAATTTCGCAACAATTTGCCGCACTTTATTTGGCTAGTATCGGCCTATCCGATGTGCCCTGTGCAACTTGATTTCGGTTTGGGCGTTTTGCACGTGAAGCTTTGTTTCGATGAATTCCAAGAATTTTTTGTCGCACTGTTCTTCTTGCTCCTCAGGTATCTTGAAAAACAACAAATTGTCCCGCATACTCCTGCACTTGAGGTCTGTTATTTCAGCCTGTAATTTATGTTCGTGCTGGATCACTGAATCCTCGCGACTTTGCAAGTTACTCGTGGATTTTAGAGTTGAGTCGATATCACTCTGTTTTTTTGTTATGTTTCATGTTCCCACTGAAATCACACTATTTTTCTAACTCTTTCATTCGGGTTTCAAAGCTATTCATTCGTTGCTCTATTTTGTCTATTCTCGAAACTATGCCCGACACTGTTTGATGAATTTGGTCAAGTTGTGAAAGTTTTTTGTCAACAGAATTTAACCTTTCCAAAATTGATGATAAAATGTCCGAGCTTGGTGGCGGCGATGGCGTTGCCGGGGGTATAAACCCCTGTCCATAAAAATTGGACGTGTTCATCATGTATGGAAATGGTATCTGTGTTAGTTGTGGACTGCCATAGTACTGACCTGCCTGGCTCGCCTGTGTTTGTCCGCTTATATTAGTCACGGGTGAAGCCTGAGCATTTTGTGCGATTTTTTCCCTTTGTTTCGCTTGTTCGTGCTTTGTGTTGAGCTTGCTTGACCGTTATCCGACGAATCTTTGGAGGGTTTGCGTTTTCTGGTCATAGATAATCATAGGTATCATCCAAATTTTCACTTAAAAACACTTTTCATTCATCCTCACTTATTTTATTCCATAAACTTTCAATTTTTTCGATGTAATTTTACTCCTTCAAAATTTTAGCCCGCCATGTTCACGCATGCGCAATGTTACTTTTCCATGACATTGATGATGTTTTATACAAACGTGAATATCTATTGGTATTATATATAAAAGATTAAAAGCAAAACTTGTTAAACTTGATGGTTATAATGTATGCCAAATGACTTTCCATGAACCAGGAATATGGCTGCATAGCGAATGTAGTCTTGGTAACCATGGTTAGCATCACAATTTTAGGAATTTGCTTTTGTTTAAAAGGTACCTTGTAAATTTGGCTATATAATTAAGAGGTTACTAATCACAACAAATGTAATGCAATTGAATTAAAAAAGAAAATGATATGACAGTACTCAAATTTTTATATATTTTTCCATTTTGACCATGAATGACCTTAACCTTGACCTTAGGTTACCTTGAGGATCTGTTTGGTAGAAGCCAGTAAAAAGTCAAGAATCAAATTTTAAAAAGAAACAAAAGGTTACCCTCAGCAGGGCTCGAACCACTGACCCCTGGAGTCCTGGAGTAAAATATCTACCACTTAGACCACTCGGTCATTCTTCCGAATGCCAGATGTATAAACAATTAAATAAAACGAAAATTTGCGAATCTGAAACACCTTTTTTCAATTGTGTCGATTTACCCAAACGTAAAAAGGCCCCTTTAAATACCTTTCGTTTATTCGCGACATAATATATAGTGTAATCGACCTTCACAAGAGAAACCGAATAGGCTTTTACCGTACGACGTGTGTATTAATGTATTACACAAGTATCGTGATGTGAGCTTCAATCATAATTTTGTAAATCAACAACAAAACTGAACTCACCTTGGTGAACACATTGCTTTGTTTAAGTATCGCATGTTTTACCATTTTAACAACTACATGGGACCTCTCCCTAGAGGATGGATAAAACGTGTGATTGTTAAAACAAATCAAATGACAATTTATATACACCCATGGTATGGTGTGTTTATTTTCTTACAATATGCTTTACATCATTGACAACAAAATGGTGATCACTTAAATTGCTAGAAAGGTGCATTTTTTTAAGCGTGACCTGCGTTGCGTCTGGCTCATTGTTATGTCTTGTAATTTAGTGTTCCTTTGACCATTCCGAGTTTTGGTTGTTTAATGTAACTGTGCAAATCTTTTCTCATCCGATGTCCTTTTACAGTTAAATCCATTCAAACGAATATTCAATGTTCACATAATTTAAATGGTGACACAAATAAAGAGTGATGATAATGCATGTTTGGAAATATAAATACGGTAGTATGAATACAAACCTTGTCAACTGTTATATCCTTCTTTCTGACTGTCACACATGTTTTGTCTTCTTCTGTCTGTTCCGCCCTGTAGAGCTCGCACACGTTCAGATATCTCCTGTGCCCTAACGCCTGACACAGAGGTCTGTTGAGGCACTCTTTCGCGCATTCATCGAAGGAGATACCAAAAAAGGTACGTATCCTATCTTGACATTCGGACCAAAAACTTTTATCAATTTTGAAACATGTAATTAAGTTTAAAATTGTAATTAACAAAATTATATGTATCAAAAAGCGTAAAATGTCCATGGTGTAAATTTCAAATTAACCTGATTATAGACTTTCATAAAATTTAACATGTGAACCTTTTATCGGTATTAAAAGTGATGCGAGAGTTTCTACCTTCCCAAGAAATGTTTAACGTTGCAGTGACAGTTTATTGATTTTTATTTCAATTCATTACTTATTGATGGAGTGAAGCCACGAAAACTTATTTCAACAAAAATCATCCATTTAAGTAACGTGTTGATTATGGTGTGTGATCAGATAGGTTTCCTTCAGCGGTAATTATTGAAATATTGATGATGCAATAACCAGTGCACTCTATCCACTTTTTACGTAAAGCGTTGAAAATGTAAATTTCTTAAACAAAACAGCGTAAAGTATCAATTTAAAATAACACGTATTGCTATTTAACATTCGTTCTTGCACAGTTGCATTGCAATCATGCCCATTCCGCTCTGACACATCTAGGCCGAGCTCGAGTGTGCCCTTGTGCAAATAGCAAATTGTGATGTCTACTTTAGTTCATTCATTATTCGTCTTTTACCACAACAGACCGAATAAATGTTGATGAAATAACTGCTCTGGTTTAAATTAAGAAAATGGTTCAGTGCTTTTTGAACGATCGCTGAGTCATGAATTTGTTTAAAAACAGCTCATACCAAACATGCAAACATTCATAACACGTGTATTATATTAAACGTAATGAACGTTTGCTCTGCCTGCAAAATCATCTAAGGATTCCAATATTTTGACACGTGTTTGATCAGTTGAACATATGCGTTAAGAAACGATCAGACACCGCACCTAAATTTGGAACTTTTAAATAAAGTATTTGCACTTTTATCACTGCGTCCGTACTATCTTTTCTATTTCAGCCTATTTTTCTTAGAATAACAATTGTGAAATAATTTTGGTTAAGATTAATTTGTGAAACCTGTAAATGTTCGTAAAACGTTAAAATGTACCAAATGACAGCCTTAAGCCATCGTCGATTTTTAAACGAAAGGAAAATAACATTTATCATCTTATTGCTTTAAATCAGTTGGTAAGAAATATGGTTGCATATTTAATTCGCTCATCGACCACTGATACTGGCGATAAAACGTCGCCAGACATTTTTCAGTTTCTAACAATTGCCATTTGGGTTTGTCGTATCAGCAAAACACATGAAGCGCACACCATTAACAAACTCAACATATTATTGAACATGAAAACCTCTTGTGATTGTATGTAATGGGCTGCAGATACTGGCTGTGGTCGGTAGGCCAAGAGTGTTGCCTATGATTGTTGAAGATAGGCCTTCAGTGATTACAGATAACCAAAAATTATATACTATACCCTTCGTTCATAATCTACGAGTGACCGTTAAAACTACACATTGGCTGAAATCATGTTTACTTTTTAACAATTACTAACAGATGTGAGGACGAAAACTGTGTCAGATTATAATTGTATTAAGAGGACATACATATATTGGCAATAAACACAGCTTGAAACGTGTTTGCAAAAATGATATATTTATATGGACCAACGCGTTTAAGTTATTCCACGCTTTCCGCTCGCATGTGATTACATCGGAATAGAAATTTAAATATTATATATTTTTCGCACGCTTCATTTTTTCAGTCGATTAACTAATCATAGTGTTCTGGTTACATTGAGGTTCAAAGTAAGGTTTTGGAGACATGTTCGTAAATCATAAATTAGCCCATGTTAAGATATTTAGGACAGTATCGAATAACCATATGTTAAATTTAACAGAAAGCTATCGTTGGGAAATGTTACAGTATTAGATTTAACTCAACCAACCGTCAAGAATCCATAAATATTACACACTAGCCAATAATTAAAACTCACTGTTGTTGGGTTTTGACAAAAACATCGGACTATTTAATAACGGTCTAGCGCTTCGTTGAAAACTGTAATGGTGAGAGGCATACATTATTCTAGTGCGTTAAATTAAAAACTGAACATGAGTTCCAACTTGAAAAGTCCAGAACATAGTTTATATCGACATTTTATTTCAGCTTGAACACATTGGAGTGCAAAGTTCGCGCAATGAACCTGACAGTCTTCCTGTGCGCTGTTTTTAGTTGTTCGCGTAGCGAAGCAAACAGTTAATGTTGTTGCTGAAAATTTCAAGTCAATTCGCAACAAAAATGCTTCATAATCGCTAAAACCGAATATAAAAAACAAATAAATATAACAAGCATTACCTGTTTCGTAACCTCGTTCATGCTTCTACAACGGGGTTAAAATTGATGTTACTGGGAAACGTTCTTTTGATAGCGGCGATCTTTTGTATTTACGGGTGTTAACAACGCAATAGTTGAAGGTTAAGCTGCTTGTTTATATTCACCTTCTCAATTTATAAAACTTTGAACATGAGTTCACCAGTTACAACAGGTTAACTATGGACAACCTCAAAAATAAGTTATAGTCGCTACAACCGATATTGAAAAACAACTTAATATAACAAGAAATATCTTTTAAAAAGGTAGTCGGCGTAATTGCTGACTTTGAAATAAAGTTTGCAATGTACGTTTCTAAAAAAGTAAATTGAAAACAGAGTTTAACTGTTGTGTTTTTTCACTTGTAAGTCACATATCCACCGCATGAAATATGTGTAATCATTGTCAAACCACACATAAGTGTAAGTAGATGAAAATTATACGACGGGAGTGCACATCATTTGTGTCCTCACATGCCTTATTATGAGTATATTTCTTCACTATCGAAATATATAGTATGTTAACATTTGATTTAAATGCAGTTTTCTTTCGACACATTTAAATCACACTTTCATAGCCGCGTCATGCGAAAATGGGTCTTATGCGTTTCGGCTAGAGTATCTTAAGCCCAATATGTGCATTTTCGCAGTCTGGTCAGAGGCGATGCTGTTCGTTATAAAATCTCTCGATGTGTTATGGTCTCATTATGTATCTCCTGACCAGACTGAGAGATTAGCAGACTGAGTGGGCTATACATATGATGGGCGCATATGGAATAAGACCCATTTTCGCATGACGAAGTGCATTAAAAATCTCATTGTGAATGGTAAAAGGCACATTTTAGCACAATGCTTTTCGATACAAAATTGGATTAAAAAAAGCAGACTTGTAAATAAGGGCAGCCTATCCAGGCGTTCAGGAACGATTTCCAGACGTGCTGACCGAGTACGGAAAACATTGTGGTTGAATAATTGAACGATTTTCCTCTTATCGTGCCACTATGCTATTTCGGTAATGTTTGTTTTCTCATCTTGAAAGCAAAAACTGTGTTTATCGATAGTCAATTATATAATCCCCAGACGATTTAGTGAACGAGTACTGACCCTGAAATTCTTTTAGATGGATTATAACGCGTAATTGTAACTGGGTCACAATTTGTGTCGTTTGAACATACAGAGAGTACTCCGGAATTCTTTACACTGAACAGTGCTACATCCTTTGCGCTGAGCACAGACACAGTGATGTAGCCAAAGTTCATAGGTTTTAGCATATGAAATATTCGAAAATATTCATGCTTGTCTTCTTGCATTATGTACAAGTCATTTAAGGTGAAAAGCTGGGTAATACAGCAACGGCGAAAAAGCGCATAAGTGCTTTATACCTATGTTAAGGTCAGAGTTGTTGACACCGAGGGTAACATGTAATGCATAAACAACAAAGTACGGGTCAACAGGGCTGTCTTTATGACAACCTAATTCGAAAGTAAAAAGTATTGCTCGCAGATTTATTTTGTATTTATTTTCATCGATTATCTTATTGTATATTTTGAATTTGTACGTGGTGTCAAAAATCAAAAGTTTTGTTCAGGGTATTTTCATCATGAAATTATATTCTTAGTGAGATAGATATTCGATATTCCAACAATATTCATTTAATAAGATGGTGCTTGCAAATTGTCTTTATATTCCGTTCTCATTACCATTTTCATCATACGTTTTATGCTCTCTGAACGTCCAAAAATGTCCATTTTGTTGTTATTTTGTATAAGTTATCTCTATAAATAAGATGATAAAAAGTGCACACAAATCACGACCCGTGCGTTATGACACACTCTTTATAAATTTGAATGGCTTGTGTTCATTTCATACTTGCGATTAATTTTGTAAAATGAGTTGCGTCTTAAATCATGCAATAGCGAACAACTTCAGTGCCTTCAGCGCTTTGATTCTAATTGCTGTGAAAGATTTAAAAGGGTTAAAAACATCCAAGTTGCTTGAAGGAAATGTTTATGTGGAAAAGGAAAATGCTGTAAATTATCGAGTCTTTACTGTAGTTGGCGTTTCAAGCGCCACTGAGTTCGCTACTGTCTGTAAAAAACAAATGGATGCGATGCGGTCTTCTTTTCGGCCGTCAACGGTTCATGCACAGGATGCAGAAAACTAACCTTTCCGTCACCAGCGTTGGTGGCGTCAAAAGCAAACGTGTACTATCAGTTGGGTAAGGCGTTTGAAATTTTCGGAATGATATGTTTGTCCTTCGCTTCGACAATGCTTCACAATATATTAGAGTCATCGACGCTCAGACAGAGCGACTACTTAACGTAATTGATTAACTCTTGAAGAAGTCAACCGAATCAAGAGTTACATTCGGTGCTAAACGAGTGATACTATTTTTAGAAATATGTTTGTGCGAACATATTTTAATGGATTATTATGGAAAAATAATGAATGTATATTACACTTCGAGCCCTAACCTAAGATTTCTTCTTTCTTTTAAGAATGACGTTTTTACTTCGAATGCAAATATCTTATCAAATGATATAGGGTATATGCCATCAAATGAAATATTTTCTCAGATATCAAAAACTAAAGACACATTAAGAAGTAAACCATTTCTTTTTTAGTGAATGCAAATATCTTGGAATGGCATTACGGAACGTCCAGATACTTATTGGATGTCAGCATAAAAATGAACTAAGCCGACGCAAAGGTTTCATTTTTTCTTCTGCTTATCACGTAACTGCGTTATATAATTCGTTTTAGACAATTCATTTAACATTTGTGTGTAAATTTGTTATTTGTAATTTTATATCTTAACATTTCAAAATATATACGTCGAATTTTAAGTACTAGAATGCATGAACATATTTACCGGAACAAAATAAATGTTCGTACAAAGTTTAAAAAAAAAGTGGTATTAAAGCTGGGATGGCTTATCCGGTGCGAGAATTAAGTTACTGTTTAAAAGTCAGGAAAATAAACACTTCAAAGGTCAAATCATCATCTTGCTTTAATTATTATATTGCCGTTTATACATAAATGTTCAAATATAGTTTAAGTTTTAAGTCACTCGCATGACATAGAAAGATAAACAATATAAACCAAAAACTTAAATTAACCACTTGAGTGCAGTCTACGTTTAAGTGCAGTTTATTCAACGTCCGATACGTGCGAAATAAATATATTGACACTAACTTTGCATTGCAAGTTTGTTAAATATCTATAGAGGTGCAACTGTATAAAAACATACCATTAGACAAAATGAAATGCGAATGTCTTTAATACTTATCACAATTTTATTTTAAGGTTTACTTCAGCTGTTTGGTGCGCACGTGGTGGTACCTGACAATAAGTCGAACAGAATTTCTTGAACGATCTCCTGTCACAAACGCCAACAGGTAATAGTTACTAAACGGATCTCGACATCTTTGGAAAAAAGTTACATCTTATTCACAGGTCGATCAACGCTGTCCTATGTACCAATTGAATATTTGATTAAGTAACGATAGTTGATATAGTTTGTTATTTTTGAAAGGTTTCACATAGGTGAGATTTTTTTGTGTATCTCAGATTTTAAATATTGCAAAATTAAGCTTAGTCCGATGTTAAACTATTACTAAACTGTAGCCTCGGGTACGTAAAGAGGAGTGGTGTAGGAAAACCGGGTTAGATGCATGAGCAAAGAACTGACTTCGTGTCAATTTAGGGTTATAGTGTCTGATATGGAATTTCTATGTTGCAAATAGTATGCCTATCTTAAAAGTGACTTTTGCTATGAGTGAGATGTTTTATGCATTTGAACTTCTTAAAACAACAAAGCGATGCATTGATCGCTCTACTGCGTTTACCTTTAATATAAGACGAGCAGATCGAAATGTCATGATAATATTTCTGGCGTTTAATTATTTCTATGTTTTCCTCACTTTCCTCTTGTATTAAATTTTAAGTAAGTCACTTCTTACAATTGACCTTTCGACAGCCGATTGATTGACAGGCTTATTAACCAATCAGATTACTGCATAGATTAGGCCCGTTTCTATCCGCCATTTTGTCCGTCAAACTCGCCGTTGTTCGTTACATAAGCTTATACGTAATGCTGTGTTTTAAACAAAGAAAATGGTTAAAAGGTGCTGTTATGGCACTTGTTATTCAGACACAATGTATCCAGAACGGTTAAAAGATGGAACTACGTTTTTTCCGTTCCATTAACCGGGTACTAATCTTAAAAAATGCAAACGTTGGATTCGTCTTTGTAGTCGTCTCAACGAACAGCTTAATCTCAACATATTAAGCTATCGCCCGAAAGCAAAACACCTCGACGTTTGTTCTAAGGTCGTCATAATAAGATACTACGCGAAAATAGAATATGTAAGTTTTGCACCGGACACGCTTTAGAAAACGAGTATCACTTTTTACTTGTTTTTCCTCTATATAGAGAAATTAGAAAGGAACATTTAAAACCATATTTTCAAAGGTGGCTGACGTTAAATAAATTTGACATTCTAATGCAGTCGGCTAATAAAAAAATATTCTAAACTTTGCTAACTAGATTATTAATGCTAATGAAATGCGTAATAATAAAGACAATCAGTTATAATTTTTAATAATATCACATAAAATAGAGCATTTTTATTTCTTTCGGTTTAAATCTTCCGAATTTAATGTAGCTAGTTGTATATCGTTAAAAGTTAAGAAACTATTTTAAAATGCGCATGTAATTATCAATAGTTGCCAATAAATGTCATTTTACACCATATGTGGGCTTTCTACTAATCCGTTATCAAAACAGATGCCGCAAACTGTGAATGACCCTGACACTTTGATAGCCAGTCTGATTAGCGAGTTTTTTTTTGTACATGAAAATTCTTTCAACTTCTTATATTTAAAACATTGCAAAAAATAGTTTAAGAGGAAATTAATAATATATTGTGTATGTTACTTTTTTGACGACATTGACTATGTTACACGATTATAACAATGCTCATGGGTCATTTTGACCAAACGCATTATAGATATGTGTTATATCGGATTTCAATATAACGTTCTTTGTCTTCTTATATAATAAATTTACTTACCTTTGCCACATTTGCAATATTGCCATCGGTTGCAAAATTAACGGCTTTTAATTAAAAAACTGAAACATCTATTACTCAATGAAAAGTATTGTGACAAACGACAATGCATACTGTATGTGATAATTTGCGATAATTAGCCGACTTTGACTATAGATTAACGACTTTTAAGTAGACTTATAAAAAAGTTATGACTATTTCATAGATATGATAATTATATTCAGCATAACTATTCAATGATAATAAAAATATTGTATGGCCTTTCTGGTATACCATGAGGCGTTTTTGGTTCACTGATGCGGACTTTTTGGGAAGCCTTTTTGGTAAACGGCTTTTCTGGTACTATATCTTTGAGGGGAGCTAAACACCTATTTGATACATTACATTTAACACATTTTAAATAAAACATGATAGCAATAGAAACATTTCATGTAATTTGGACCGAAATCTTTGTGAATATCTTCCAACGTACCGATTCGCGTAGCCAGTTTTATGACGGACTTCGGCGGAGTGACCTCCCTTGAAATCGGGGGGCGTGGCTTCACTCTCGCTGTCGAAAGGTCAATTAAGCGAATCTGATAGAAATTGCCGTACTTTACCTTTCACAAATGTCCTATCATTATTGTTATTGTAAGATGACGTGTGTTCAGGTTGAGTTGGAGTTGTTGGGACCGCTCATTGTCCTTCGTCAACCATTACGCCATACGATCCATTTTTGCATGACGCGGGTCATGTTGTGCTTGGATTGTGTTCTTTATACGAACGCATGAATTGCTTTTTACAATCCGTTATATTAAAAAGTAAAATATATCCCTTCCTTATCCTGTCCTTCAAAAGCGCAAAAACGAGTGTGCTTTATTTTTTGTCATGTAATTTAAAGATTCACACGATATTGCATGTCTCTGTTCTGTCATGTTTCTAGTCTAAATAACAAAAATTGTTGACAGGTGTTTCGTTTGTATACATTGGAATAATCGATTCAACTTGGATGGAGCATTCTGAAAAAACGGTGAAGTACACGTACTGGGCCCAGGGAGAGCCTAACAACGGCGACGGCAACGAAAAATGCACTGCTTTTTGGCGTGTTTAGGGATGGGAATGGATCGATATCGGTTGTTCTTATGTGATTCATTTCGTATGTGAACATGATTAGAATCATGAATCGTGTAGATTGAATATCACTCCCGTATTCATCACACAATAACATTATTTTAAACACAGGCTCGAACAAAACTGCTTTGTATTTGTAGAACCATTTTATCAAAAAGCACTCCTACTGGTGTGGGTCAAGTAACTTATTTATTGAGTCGGTATGTTTACATATTTCCGTTTACTTCTATTGATATGACAGTATGTGCAAACATGGGAAATCATTCGCGTACCAAATTGTTTCTAGAATAATGAAAGGCGAATATCATCGACTCAGATGTACATCTTTAAACCTCCAAACGAGAAGGGGGAGAATTCCAATTATAGACACTTAAATGATTCCAATGTTAGCGCGTTTCATATAATATTTGAATACTAACTCTGTCATTATTCTATTATGATTTCTGTTAATACTTTTCTGTTATTATATATTGTACTTGATGTATTTATACGACACGGATTTATTGTTTATTTTGTGAGTTGTAGATAACTTTATTATATTGTTTAAGGCTTACGCGTTTATTGAAATTTACATGCTACTGCTTCCTTATAAAAATTTACTTAATATTTATTTGTTTCTTTTGTATATATGAATACAGTCAAGTGATACGTGCTGATTTTGTTTAGAAGTATACAGAGGTGATGCTTATAGCCTTTGTATAGAAGTATACAAATGATGGTTGTTGCGTTAGTATATGAGGATACAAGTAACACCCCGTTCTCACAGAGCTGCGACTTGACGACGATTATCCCGATCAAGCCACGATATGAAAAAGTAGATCAGGACGAATTGAGGCCGATCGGACTCTAAAATCGAGCAATTTGGCAAATTATGGTCTTCATTTCGACCGTACTACGATGCCCCTATATATATACAACGAATATTGTTGGCCACGATCCCGCTACGTTTTTTAGCATGTTCAAAATAAGCGTGGCGAGAGCGTAGAGATCTCCGATCATGAAGACTCCTCCGCGATCATACTGCGCTTATGAAGACTCCACAACGTTTCTCCTGCGATTTGTCACGATCGACCACGTTGTCGGCCACGCTTTGATCGTAGTAAAAGCGGAGTCTATGTGTGAACGGGGCGTTATACTTGCTGCTTTTGTATAGAAGTATACACATTATGATTGTTGCCTTCGTATATAAGAATACAAGTAATTCTTGCTGCTTTTGTATAGAAAAATACACATTATGCTTGTTGCCTTGGTATATGAAAATACACGTGATACATGCTGCTTTTGTATGGTAGAATACACGCGATACTTGTTGCCTTTGTATATGAGAATACAAATGATATTTGATGTTTTGTATCTGAGAATTTACGTGATACTTGCTGCTTTTGTATATGATAATACAACTGATATTTGCTGTTTTGTATATGAGAATTTACGTGATACTTTCTGTTTTTTAAATGAGATAAATAAAATAAAATAAAAGTGATACTTACTGTTTTGTGTATGAAAATACAAGTAGTACTTGCTGGTTTTGAAAAGAAATATACACGCGATGCTTGTTGCCTTTTTATGGATAATTTCGGTAAATTATCGAGTTTAACTAACGAGCGATCAGCTATATTAACATCTATATTGTTTGATCACGAGATAATTAAAATAGACAATCTACCAAGACTAACGCATGTTAGAATTATTTAAACTTTTTCACCGTTTGTTTAAATTATCCAAGGGTAAACATGGAATAGTATCAATATTTTACATAAGTTTTAATTTTTAATAGCAGTTAATTACCAGATTACCAGTTATTATATTTCCCTTCCAATCACCGGAAAGCATGACATAATACTGTGAATTATGTTTTATAAACAGTGGTATTGAAGATGTGCGTACTTTTATAAGTTATGTTATACACAAATGTTGTTGTTGGTAACTTAATGATATATATATATATATATTGTAATATGTAAACGCGTTTTCAATTTAATTATCGGGAATTTAATTGTATTTCGAATAACAGTATGAACAATGTGTATTCTCTTTGGGTAAACAAAGCGTCTTAAGTTGTAAAAAGTAGCAGGTTGGTTCACTCAAAGTGAAAGGAACAATAGAAATATTTTCCGTTTTTGTGCTATAGATTGTTCTTAAAAATGAACATGTAATTTATGTTCTATAACAATTCATGAACAGTTAATTGTATTAGGTAAAAAAAACACAACAAACTTCCCTTGAGTACATTGGTATTATCTTTTAGCAACGCAGTGCCATTGAAACATATCTTACATAATTATAATTGAAGACAAAGCTAACCTTGTCAAAATAATACCAATATCACGAATTGTAAAATTAAACTGTGAGAATAGCAGAAGACTTTTTGAAATTAAAACTACACCACGAATAACTTAGAACCTGGTAGTAAATAAGCTGTATATCTGCTTTTTGTGAAGCACATTTGTTTAAGAAAATGAGCATATAACTGGCGATAAAAATAACATTAGTATATCATACATGTATGCAAAGGTATTGTTATCACGTCATTTATACTTGTATATTATAAGATCAACTTATACACATATAAACTGCTACATTGATACGAAAAGGTTTATAACAAAGTACGCTCCACAAAACATATCAGTAATTCACTTAAGAACTATGCAATTTTAAATGCTCCGATTTCGTTGGCTTGGACTATTCCGATATTGTGTCTGTAATTGGAAGTTGTGTTATAGTTAAGGGCAATTATAAATTATTGTTACATTATTGACTTCGAAAATTAGTCTGTTTTTTATATAATCACGTATGTTTGTTTCTTCGTATACAAAATTGCACATATTTTCTTTTTCGGTCACTGTACTTAGTTGTTTTTACGAGTGCTTCACTTTTAAATTGCTGAATTATAGTCAATAAAACTTTGTGTTGGATTTAACGTTGTTATATATCAAAATTACGATGCAACCAATAAAGCTTTTTAACGAAGTACGCCGTAAATTAGTTTCAGGCAAATTATTTTTTTTCTGTACCGGATATGAAATAAGTGTTAGCTTTTTCGGATATTTAAATGATAAACGGGATTGTTATCAAATAAGGGAATAATATAAATTACATATTATCAAGAAGCCGAAAGATTACACATGTTGTTTTTTCTAGACTGAGTCATAAGAATCGACCGTCATCCTTAATACCAAACAAATATTTTTTTATTGAGTGCTGGTGACTGCAAGCATGTCTCATGACGGGAAAACAGGTGATACATTCCTTTTATTGAAAATGCGCAAGTTGTGCAAGACTTGTGTACACCGGTTAGCTTTCCTAAGCGTTAAATGAAGTTGTTATTGTTTAATCACCTTAGGACTAAAGCATATCGTCACAATATGCTCGATTATATATAAATTAGAATGAAAACAGCGATGTACATTAAATGTTATGCCAAATACACAATCGCAACACTCATATAATTTTGATTTCTCAAACAACGGCTAAAGATATCAACTATGATGTGGTGTTGTTGTTATATAATACACTACATACAATAAACGATAATTTAAAATCATTAATCGACTACGATATGATACTTCTTCACCAGCAATAGATTTTCACGAATGTTATAATTAATTATTAGTTTACAATTGATTAAAAACATTAATGCCCAATAAGTCATTAACAGTCCGGTTCGCCGATTTTGCAGCGTATTTGAACAAATGTTGGTACCCGAACATATGCTCGTGCCCGACTTGGAGCACAAATGTCTTAATCAACTACACTCTGAGAAAACGAATGTGTTCTTTGCTACATGTATCTAAATAATTATGCATTAATCTTAAAAATGTTCTTTCTATTTTTTAAAAGTTAAATTACTAAAATATGCAACAACGTGTATCATACGTGAACTAGATAACGCCCCGATTTGGGAATAGGGATACACCCGCCTTCATAATGCTAGTATATTATTCGTTCTCTATACATTGTATTCTTTTATATTTAGTTGCACTGTAATTGTGAAGATATATCCCTGGTTATCTAGTGTTTTCGTTCTGTTTTCTTATTGTATAACCCGCAATTCCGTCTTTGGGTAATTTTTGATAATAAATATTTGAGCAAAGGAAACTTGTAAGAAAATAATATGTTATAGGAATGCTGGGAGGTTTTTATTTTTGAAATTAAGAAACTGATTACGTATTTTATTTACACCAAAACGTATCACTTATTGATATCCATTTGATACTTTATGAAATTACATCAAATGCAAATCATAGTGAATCATACCTATACATGTAGTGTTTATAGGGAAATACGGTATTTTCTCACTGTACTCTTTTGTGCTCAAATGTGTCCTCTATGCTATTAGGTTAGCCAACGCGCTGAAATAGTCGCATGTCTATGAGTACATGAGAGCTCCGCTGTACAAACAAAATACTAATTGAGAAATAATTTATTTCATGCTAAGTGATACATTATTGATCATTCTCAGAGAAATATTTCCTGATAAATGTCTCACTATCCTAACAAAGGACTACGTTAATTAAATTCAAATGTTATGAAAAATGATAAAAATAAGTAAATATAAATTACAGTATATTTTAAATACCAACTGTTAGCAAGTATGTATAAACACCAAATACATAATAAGAACATATCAAAATCTTATATTGTAATACCTATTAAATAAAATCGCTTTCTGACTTCCTCAGTCGTCGTGATCCAATTTAATAACCAGAAAATGACTGAAGAATATTGATAGGTTGTTCATTAAGAATTGTTAAGGTAGGCCAAATAATGATGAAATAGGGTATCCTACGGGTCCAAAAAGCTTCCGAAATGAGGATGTTAAATCACGCATACTGAGGGTTTTCAGTATAACTTGAAACACTATATTGTTTCATAAGGACAACTTCTAGAATAGTTATTGGTTGGTAATAAACATGGAGGTCAATTTAAAAAAGTAAATAGATATTTTGAGTTTGCCGGCATTTTAAGACATCTTCAGGTTTTATGCTTTTCACAAACATACTTGTCTGAAACAAGGATATTAAAACCCAAGAAGATGCATGTTATTTGACAGAAATCAAAATATTTTATTTTTATTTTTGTTAACGTGATTATTATGTAAATTCTAAAATTATCGCAAACATAGTTAAAGTTTAATTTCCAAAATAACATACGCCGAAATGACTGAATAACTTGAAACGCGCACATGTTACTTGTAAACACAATTGCAAAAGGTTTTTAACATACGTAACAATTATAAAGCGCGACCGTTCATAAAACACAATGGGACTTATCTGCTGCAAATATTGACGATGAATGTGTTTGAACATTTCATTAACACAAACGTTCCTAATTTTTTTTCCCGAGTTTTAAGCGAGATGTGAATCTGTTTAAAGATTTGAAGTAATTAACGTCCAATTGGGACAAGGCTATGTCAAATAGAACATGCGTTAATATCTTAGATTATCGGCGCGCAACCAGCCATGTTATTATGTTATATTAATTTTCGATCCAAAATGAATTATATTGAATATAACATGTTTTTTTATAACGGATGAAAAAGAAAGTTAATCTTTTAATTTTAACAAGCTTATCCGGATCTCCACAACTTTGTGAACACGCAACTTATATGTACATACGGTGACTAGTGTATTCAACAGAAAGTGTTTCATATGAGCATTGATGGTACATACGTACTATAGGGGTTACACAAAGGCTAGCCTGTTCCTGATTTTGGCAATTACTTAATTCCTTAAGCTCATTACTGTAAGGATGGGACGTGCTTATTTAATCTATTGGTGGATAATAAAAACGACTGTCTGGTTTGTTTTGCAGATTCCACCAAACAATAACAATATAATGTAGCTGACAGTCGCGAAATCGAATGACTTTTCCAACGTTATTGGTAATGACTACAAGAATTTTAGGCGGCACAAAACCGTGTTTAAGCGATGAAACAACCGTCGTCCGCCTTTAATAAAACACAATTAATTAATTGCATTGTACACTCCCATCTTAATATACTCGTCGTTTGAAGATCCAAAGTAGTTTAGAACCGATTTTGTGTTTTTATAACAGAATACTATGTAGCCGTACAACTAATGCAGTTGTGTATTTACAAGAGCTTAGATCGATGCCCTGACCTTGTTTACGAAATCAATTCTACATTACACATTGTGTTACCGCGACCCTTTGGTGTCCTATAAAACGCTTTATAGACACGCAAAGACGCACACAGACGCACACGACGACTCGAAAGAAGACGGTCCGATATAGTATGTTTGTATATTAGTAAGACCAGTTGCAGCCCCAATAAATTGCGTTTTAAATGCAGATAAGATATTCATTAAAATTCGATATGGCGCTGGAATGAAGCGTAACTTTACATCAAGATGCTGGATTTTTCTCAAGCCACGGGTACCTGACGACATACGCTGGTCAACTAGGTTCTTGCAATTCATATGTAGAGGAAGTGAAAGAACGACGAGGTACCAGTACTTATACTGAACGCATCTTAAGTATGCTTAAGAAAGAAGCATTCAAGTCTGTGCAATTTTAAACGTACTTTACTCATAGTTATGAGTAAATTTATTATTCTCTATTCTCAAAATACTATTAAAATCTCATCATCTTTATAACCCATATCATCATCATTATCATTATAAAACAAATAATAATCCAAAGACAAAATAGGAGTGAGTGCTTGTATTTGACAGGACTTTCAACAAATAAATGCAAAAAACAATTCTTCTGAAGCCCGTATATGTTGTATACGCAATGGATATAGACCTCAACGGCACCGCTCAGTTGAGGAATCTCGAGACGACTGGAAACGGTGTAACATCTTTGTTCAGGTGTATAAAGAACTGAAACGATACTTTTTAAATGCTGTAGGGCATGTAATTATGAATACTTCACATACACATGTGTGTCATGTGAAAAAGTGCAAATGTATTCATAACAATTAGACGTCAAGTATATATCTCAAAAAAGAGTTACTGTTTTATTAAACTGATCCCCGCCGATGCCCACAGTGCACACAGGACGCCCCCAATGCCCATCAATCACGCTAACTTGCTTGAATATTAAAAATTAACAAATGTGAAACATTAATTTGTTCAAAGAAGCTGCTAATATCTGCAAGATTCATCTACCACCACCAATCAAGAGAAGTGTACATGACTTCACGTACACCCCATACAATACTCAGTAGTAATAAACGATTCAGGTAAAACCGCGAGCGGGATACGCAACCCTACTGCCATTTTTGTTTTCTTATTTTTTCTTTTAATGGCAGGGGGACGTATGAGGACCCATGGCTCGAGACCGGTGTCAAGGTGCCTTCATCACCTCCCGAAACCTCTAATTTAGAGAAATCTACAAATAAGCAGCTATTAAGATGCTGTAACATTAAGTATTTTATAGTAAAAAATGTAATTAAAACATTATCAATTCATTGCGCAAGTTAACATAACAAACAAACATCAAAAGCATCCTGCACACACCCCGGACATCAGCAAGAAACAAACAAATCACTCAAACCATAAAATCCATAAAGCATCTATAAAGAATGTTGATAAATCATAAATATTCCGATAAATATATAAATGTATATGACGAATTTAACAGCTATATTAAACCGACTTCAACATCTAACCAGTCACACCAAAATGAAAATATTAAGTAATCGTACAATAAAAATGTCTTTAAAATTAAACGTTCATTACGAACGACAACAAAAAATAATAACACTTGACATTTAAACATACCAATATTTCAATAAGTATGCTGGATTCCTCTCCAGGAAGTGAGAGTCTCGAAAAACATGACACCCATAACTTAAAAGACCTCATTCAAACACAATATTAAGTAACAAATGAGTCAAAATAATCAAGAAAACTTAGCTGCTTCAGACTTAAATGAAAATACACCCATCGTCTTTCCTAGTAAAGAAATCGGTTCGTGTTAAGATCCCATCTCACATGGACTAAAAACCGAACTGAAAATATACTAAATATAGACTTTATAATAGCAAAATTATAAACATAAAAGCAATGTAACCAATTATTTAACCATACATATGTTCATTAAGGGCGGGCGGGCGGGGTTATCACCCTTTCGTTTTCTTGCTCCATAACTTTGCCTGTCAAAAACAACCCTCGAATGGCGTCTCACTAGATGTGCAAATCATATATACCCCAAAACGAAAAACTCGTGCGCTTTCGCGCTAAAACATGCACACAAAACCCGTGCATTATACGCGCTAAACCATTACCATAATCTCTCTTCTAAATAACACGTATTAAACCATACTATACCGTATTTCTCAAACCGAGAATAATTTCATTTATTTTAATTTCAGCAGTGTGCAATTTAGTATTGTAATTGATTTTTTTAATGCGTTGCTTGTTTGTTTAATTACATGACCTAAAGAGGCAGAATTATAAACATACTGTTTTCGGACTGCGAGAGAACGAGTCATAATTTTAATCATCAGAACTAGTTTTGGTGGATTTAACAAAAAAGTCAGGTTTATAATTTCAATTGCTTGCTGTGTGAAAAAAAAGAATAGTAAAATGGTTGTTTAATTTCGTTCAATCTAATTCCATCGATAAATGCCCAGTCTTACAGTTACCTGCAAACTCGTTGGGCATGTCACATTTGTATGATATTAAACACATCTGGTGTTTTTGGCTTGGTATTGCACACATTCGTAATTAAATAACTATAAAATGAGAATTTACTCGATGCATTTTGTCTCATCTTAAATTGTGTAAATTGTAAAACAACTAAACATACAGTTAAGTATGTTTTTAATTACGAAACAGGCTGTCAAGAAGTCCCGTGAAAAAATGAGGCTTTATACATTTATTTCCCTTTCTTGAAGATTTTGCAATCACTTTACGAATTGATAACGTAGCTGAATAAGTCCGATATAAACTTCCATGTATTTTGTCTATGCCTCAACTCGGCCACAGTCATGTATTATCTGTTTCGGTGTTTACACACGTGTGTCGATCTGTACGTACTAAAATTTGTCCTTATTGTAACTTCCCTTTCCGGTGCAGGCTTTCGACATACCTTATCACGAAAATAAAACGTTTCTGCTCCATAACATGGGCAGTCAAAGTAAAATAAGAACCAATATTCGCTTATGTAAAACGGCGGTGTTCGCGATTAAGTACTACAATGCTACTTTAAGGTCAAGTTTAAGATAAACAACTTATGTTGTTTTTATGTTGCCCTTAAGGATTGGAAAAATGAGATTGTGAATATATAAACCGATTTGAGAGGCCTCTTGAACTAAGGAACACATCGCTACTATCAATGTCATACTTTGGATAAAATGAAATGAACAACACTCAATGTACTACTTATACGTCACTTCAATTTTAAAGCGGAGTGTGAGGAGATTTCCATCACAATCAACAAGCTCCCGGTTTTGGCTACATTACTTTACATGTAATAAACATGTTAAAAGCACAAAATGTGTTGTTTTGAAACAAAGTAGATACACGTATACGTTAACATGGAAATAGAGTTTTTAATATTGTATGCAAATCGAATAATGCATTGATGTTATCATGTATGTGTTATGATATTATGACACACATACAATATAAATACTTAAAACATCTGCTTGTTTTGGGCGCAAGACAGCAAACGCGTTTTGTGTAACAATCATCTCGAGAAAGCACTACCCAAACCTTTATACGGCAAAATCATGACATTAACATTGTACTGGTCTTTTTACAAAGCAGTTTAACAGCAGCTAGTGTGATGATAAAAGTAACAAGTGTTCTTTTAACAGCATATATCCATGTTGGACATCTTCAAGTTATTTTCCTTCAACTGAACGTAAACTTGCAATAAAAGTGCAATATACAATTATGTGTGTTTCTCTTAACGTATTTTGTTGGAAATATAAAACATTATGAGCTTACATAATGTGTTGATTTCATTTGTACTAATGTGCTTTGTGTTATCATCATCGCATTAAAAACAATCCACACCTTAAGACGACAATGTCCATTATGGATTTGTTTGCCACATGTTCGCTATCTAAGCGAAATTGTAAACGCCGCATGTCACACATTTCGATACAGAAAGGTCAATTCTTATCATGAACCAGTGAAGAATCCTTGCTAACGACCTAATAGGACTATGCTTGTTTTTGAATTTCGGTAAATATTTATCGTTTGCTATTGTTCTGTATAAAAATTACATATATATATATATAATGATTCATTGTTTCATCAGCATGAGTGTGAATTTAGTCATAGTGAACATGTTTATGTTTGTTTCGAAATAACACACTGATCTTCAGGCCCGTAGCCAGGTTTTTGAAAAGGGGGTGCGAATTTTCCCCATCAACGATTGTTGCAACAAAGTGGCGAAGGGGGAATATGTGGGAGGGGGTGTCCTCCTCTTGCAATCGGGGGCTTTTAAGGTCCTCCCCCTAGAAAATTTTGAAAATGAAACGTAAAATCCTGCATTCTGATGACTTTTTATCCGTATTAAGAGACTGAAGTTATAGAGCATTTTATATGAAATTTCATTTTCAGTCATCATACTTAGTGAATGATCGACATGAATATGATATAACATACATGTATTCCCCACTACAATTTTTCAATAACCACCGTTTTCGATCAGTCACGAAAATACATTATTTTATACGGTGTACGGTGCGCGCACACTTTGTTTACATGTGCAACAACAAATTTATAGAATGTTAAATCAACAATAAGAACGGTATAAACTATCATTATTTATTGGAATCTTAGAATCTTGATAAAAAATGGCGTATTTACCATTCAAAAAGTCTACCATTCATAAATCAAAAAGGAAATATTAAAAAAAAACAATTTTTTGTCTGCTACTATGGACAGTACCAGAGGCCTAGCATTGCTCTAAGCTTGCTAATAGTGTATTATACAACAAACACTGGTTAACAAAACTGGGTCTTCTATAATCTGCATTAATATTAAAGAGAAATCAAAGGATATAATAAGTTAATTTTATTTTTAAAACTATTTTTAGCAAATTAGATATCTTTTTCTAAACGAATTTCAGACATATTTAACAATTAAGGTTTCATAAAGACCCTAAAACCACAAACTACTGGCCTTTTGGTCTCAAAGTACTTAACCATGTATACCAGAACGTTAAAGAAAAAGGATGGACTTATTTGCACATTATGCTCAAGATCCGTCACAGTTACTAACATTAAACGTTAACGTCCATCTGATTCTATTTTATGACGTTTTAAATTCATTATAACAAATGTTTAAGAGTACATATTTAAGAACATATTTCCTAGTGTCAAGTTTGACAGAATTAAAACATGGTTGAAAGTTCTGTATGTAGAGCAGAACAGATGCCACTAAGTGTTGGTAAACTACAAAAAAGCTACCTTGTTTTTTTGAAATAATTTGTTTGTTTTTGTTTTTTGCCATACAGCAAACAAATTATCCTTTCTTGAGCTTAAATACGAAGACTCACTAGATTCCCAGAAAATATAAATAACCGTTTTTTACTCGTCAACAAATATTGGGTGCGAACGCACCCAACGCATCCCCCCCCCCCTGGCTACGGGTATGAATCTTAACGTTTGTACATTCCAACCTTATGATTATTAATACGATAAGCACGGTAAAATATTTGTTTAGGAACAAATCACAATTAGCATAAATGCTCATGCATTTAAACCTTAAATGCGTCACATGACATGCAATTATGAACATTGCCGTTGGCAGATCAGTGCGAACTGTCAAAGTGGACTATCGAATTATAGTAGCTACTTTCACTTCGAACAGAACAGAGCACACATATATATGTTGATAGCAATAACATTTACTGCATTGCATCCACAATGATTGTTTAGTATAGAGCAATACATTTTACTACATTCAGTTGTTTTCAAGTTGTTATTAAATTTGTTAGCATTCCGCAAACAAGTAAGATTATGGCACAAGCATGGTCATGCTCATGACATAATCGAACCGATGGTGCTTTACTATGTGTTTCTTCTTTTAATTAACAGTGTGTTATCCAAACGGCCCTTTTCACGTGATTTTCTTTTGGTGGCATATGTTGTCGTTAAATTAGGCGTTTAAAAAGAATTTGACGTAAACATAAATTCATAGATTTTTCTTTAACCATACTAGCTGCTTTACTACCAAAAATGTTAATCATTTCATGGTGAATATACTTTTAGATTATTCATTTTACGTGCATTACTAACTTGCGGAATCTGTGTTACCACCTGTGAAGCAGATGTACCATGTGCATGCTCCATTAACACAGAGGTGGCTGTTTACGAACTGGTGTGTTTTGCATTTGTTCTCGTTTGTAAAACTTAAGAGGTTACTCAAATTTTATAACTATTGGTTTTAATTTCATCTGCAATATCAAGCAATGGTGCACATGTGTTTCTTAGAAAACATAACATAAAATATAACATTCGTCGATAGTTTGGACTAATTCAAAGCCATGTAACAGTTTGTTCTCCTATGATAATCTAGGCCTTAGACGGTAAACAGTGGTATGTTATTGCAGGACTACGATAAGTCCTTGGTTATTGGACATATTCTTAAACATGAGTGCAAACCTCAGATACATATTCATACAAGCAAAATAGACAGTGGATGGATAGCTGTCATTATGGATCAAAAGGTAATAACCGTGTTATCATTGCTTATTTATTAAGCGCGAAAGACACTTAATTTTATACATTAAACTTATCTTTACTATGTTCATGTTTGTATTTACTTGTATATATTTTTAAATATAAGTTTTACTTTGTGACACATTAAAAATATCAGTTTACGATCATGCACAAGTAATTTGCACTTTCTTCAATAATTCATAGGTTGGGTTTGTTCAGAATAGTCCAAACGTAGTCGAAAAATCTTGCATGGTAGCCAAAAATGCGTGTATGTATGAATCATTAAGTGTAATTTAAACAGTAAACGCTTTCTATTTACTTGCAAATCATTATCGTTTTGCAAATATCGGAAATCCCATTTTGATATAATTCTTTTAAAACGTTTCATTTTATTATAATTACATATCGCCCAGATGACGGATATCTTTGTCCACACACCGGTCAATTGATGACGAACGCTAGTCAAACCGGCAATTGCTACGAATTTGTGGACATATTAAAAGAACCACGTGATTTAGCGGAAACATACTGCAAACTGAACCAGGGTCATCTGCTCTCCGTTACATCCGTTAACGAGCTCGAATTTGTTTTCTCAATTGCCCCAAAGAATGCTTCTGTGAGCACGCAGTTTTGGACAGGGTTTTCTACAATACAGTCAAACAGCAGCTGGAGTGATGGTTACTCTAACAATCGATCTTATAACAGCATATAACCACGCAGGACATTTGCACAATATTTACAAATTCAATATATCCCTTATCAAATACACATGCCCAAAAGCGCACAACAAGTACAAAACAACTACTCATGCGGTTATATATTAAATTTCATTGTTCAATTAACTGAACAAACGATATGCTAAATTTAAATGTATGTCCAATCGTTAAACCATCAAGCATGCACTGTTTCCAAATATAAATTCATGTATCCAAAATAATACATCTTTAAACGAACATATATTTTTATTATATGTACCATAGGATCGGACACGAGTTTCCTGATGTCAATGCACCGAAATCTAAGCAATAATATCACCAATCCGAGTATTTGCACTGTGTACGAAGCTTCGGGCAGAGATGGGGTCTGGACCGATAGTAACTGTGCCACACCACATGGCTTCATCTGCAAATATGGTAATAGTCAACTTAAGTTTAACCAGATATAATTGATGCAAAATTAAATAATTTTAACGACTATGTTGTGTGTTTTTTTTCAGCTCAAATGTGAGCTATTGTGGTCAGTCTATCTCTGGCAACCCTCGTCAAAATTGTTCTTGCTTCCATTCCAATGGCGACATATTGTCTCAATCGTTATTAAATTTAGTCAGAATTCTTGCCTATACAATTTCTATAATATATTTTAAATATGGGCCATGGGATTCAAAACCAGGTCACCAGGGCAAATCTATGAGAAGCCTGTTTATCTCTATAGAAGCCAGAATTTTAATTCAATCTCAATGAAATAAGGCCCGAATGTTATGTACAATATTTGGCAAAGCAATAATTAGTTCATGTGCTGTCCAAATCACGTCATACTAGTTAACTCTAAAAGCAACCCTGTTTTATCATAGAGGCCATCGGTTTGCCCTAATCCTGATGAAACCGTATCAGAATCATAATCTTGACAGTATTAAGATATGTTCCAAACAAGGTACACAATAAGGTCATCCTGTCAAGTATTTAAGAAATATGTATGCACACTGACAGTACAGTGCAACATGTGTTACACAAATACTATTCAACTTAATCTGATTGTGTTTATATCTAGACCAAATCTGGAACCCGAAATTACAATTTAGAAATCCATGCACAGTGTTGTACTTAGAGCTCAGTTGAGGGCTATCTTTCCTTTCTTGTTACTTACAACACCATATTTTTCTTCAGTACACACAAACTTGACGATTTCGTCATACGATGCAACGAAAACCCCTAACAGTATTCAGCCTTCTCCAGCATCATCTTGCAAACAAGTTTTTGGTAACTCTCAGGTTTAATATATACATTGTGTTTATAGAGAAATTTAAAATAATAGTTTGTATTGTACAAAATTATATAATCGCCGAGCATAACATATTGATTGATTAATGTGATATACTAAAGAAGACACTCAATTTGATGCAATTAGTTTTTCAGTTTCTGAAAAGCGAAGAAAGCGTTCAACTAATATAGTGTTTTGTTTAATTTTTATAAACCTTACAATATATGTTTTGATTGCAGAAAATCTGGATCTGTCCCAAGACACTGAACTTCATGTCACATTCCAGTATTCTGGGTCATTGCTATGAATTCGTTTTGCATTCAGCGCGTTTACGGACTTTAGCAGAACTGTATTGCAAATCCCATGGAGGGCAACTGTTGTCCATTGTGTCTGAATTTGAAGACGAATATATTTACCAGACTCTTGTGAACAATGGTTTCAGAAACAGGACGTTTTGGGCTGGGATAATTACAACCAGGGATGGTTACTTATGGCTTGATGGTACTTCTTTACTCGTTACCTTTAATTGCGTTATAATGAATACATCGTTGAGTAGATTCGATAAATGTAATATACAATAACGAGCACGACATATTATTATTTAAACGAATAAACATAGTGACTTATGTGTTTATTTCATTTTGATAGGATCCAGCACTCAACAACTTATGTTCATGTACATGAATGTGACATCGCCGGGAAGATGCTTTATTTTAAAAGTAAATGAACATGAAACTATTTGCAAAGAACCGATTGTAATTCGGATTATGAATTTATCTGCAAGTACAGAAAGTATTTCTTATAATACTAATTGTTTCAGTATAACTTTACTTGTAAATAATAAAGAATGCGAACACGTTTCATCTCAATAAAATAAAATTGTTCAATGTCAATAACACACATGTTTTAATAACAATACAATATATGCGTTGTTATTGTGTGACAAAGTGCACACCGTTTCGTCTCTCAAAAGTAAACACAATTTCAGTTGATGACTGTTCAGAAATGTCATTTAAGATACTTCAAATACAATAATTCTTTACATTCAGAACAAAAAACACTGGATTTGTCGGTCAGCAACATATCCATACCAGGTAATAAAGAGTACTGTCTATGTTCAAATTAAGAAAAAAAACAAGCATGCACAATAAAATAAATAAGTGAGTTTGATACTAATTTAATATACAAGACATCGATTACATATATTGTTATATTTTGTAATCATTATGATTAATCTAGGCAACTTGCAGCTGTGCACAACTTGTTGCAATGAACACATGACAAACGGAAGCTCGTTCGCCTTTGCCCATTATGGTTCAAGTTGTTACGAGATACTATTAACCAATCTTCATTGGCAACAAGCCCAGGACAAGTGTACACAACTTGGAGGAAAAGTGCTGAACATTACCAGTTCAGAAGAGCATATTTACATTAAACAGTTGCTGCAACATTATGGATTAAAGCAAGAAATATGGCTCCTGGGATACGATTATCCTCCACACCTGGTTAATGCTACTTGTGCGGTGTTGGAGCCACAGCTTGATGGTCGTTGGATTGTGTCACAATGTGGCCTTATTGCTGATGTCACACGCGGTGTAATATGTGAATACGGTAATATACAAAAGGAACTTTTATACTTATGATGTTAATCGAGTTTTAAGAGTTGAAATAATTATTATGTATTATTTTGTTCTTTGTGACACTTTGTTTTCCACTCAACTACATCAACTTCATACTGTACTATTTTTCTTTTTTTTTCAGAGCTAACACATTCTGCGTCGTCTTTACCGCTCATCGGATAAACATCAAGCAGTAATTTGAATTTTTTATGGATTGTAGATTGAAAACACATAGCACGATACTCGTGTTTTATAGACAATTCAATGAGTATTATTGTAAAATAAGACAATTTTGGTCAAGTTGAACTTTATACATTCGGTAGATCAGTTGTTCAACTATGCATTAACATGCTACAACTTGTTTTCTATGACATATAACCTTTAGGAATAATGTTTAATTGACTGACCAATCGTTTTTCGCTATTGTGCCGAAAGGAAATTGTAACCTTGAGGAGCGTCGCAAATTTAGAGCACTGTCCGCTCTCGTCATAGCGGTAACAAAATTTATTTTGCAAATTTAAGAACGCGTGATAAGAAAGCTGACATTCGTTATCATACCATACCGTGATTTACTAACTCGTCCGACTAATGCCCTCGCTTATTAACACCATTTCTGTATTCGTTTAATCGAATCTGGAATTAAATGACAGCTAATGTCAGATCCTGTATATCCTATTCACCACCTGAATATGTCGTGAAGATTTAACACCAATCAGTAACAACCAATGAGTCCCGAACCTGAGTTAAACATTCCAAAATATAGTTCGCATTTCAACGCAAAATATTTTTGAAAGCATTTAAAACGCAAACGCTTTTGATGTTATCGTTTTAAAAGCCCATAATCATCTCGTTTGGGTTCGTATTCTTGGATGTTTACAACTTGGATTGACATCTTCTTCATTTTATTTATGTTCGTCATAAATTAAAATATAGTTAAAATAACCTATTAACATCGATACATAATTTATCATTTCTGATATTTTTGCAAACATTTGGTAATTATCTACGCGCACGTTTAAGTGTTATAAATTGCATAGATTTGATACAACGCTTTCATTAAAGGTGGTGTTATTAATTTAAACAATTATAGTTTTATCTTTGTAACACTGATCCGTTATTAAGGTTAACACTTTTATTTATAAAAGAACGTGGTCAACTTTTAGACATGCAAAAATGCATTTTATTTATATCCTGAGAAGTTCATATACAAGGGATGCCAGCAATGTCATTCTCAACAAACAAACATGATTGATTTCAATAAACACAAATATATTCATATGGTCAGTGTAATATTACAACTCAATTAAATTAAATGCAGGTTTCATTTTAAATATAAGTTGTGGTAGTATTTATCTTTAAAATAGCTATGGTTATTGAAGGTAACTTGATTATATCAGCCGCTTGTTGCCAGGCCCACGAGTTAAACGAATTGTGTAATAATTTTGCAAAATATGTAAAATCATACGCGGTGTTTAAAGTGAACATGGTATGCAAATACCACACTAAATATAATTATGGCGATTTTGTAACGATTTAACTATCTACATTATTATTATAGCTTGCTTGCTATGTGTATAGTCATAAGTCCAAATGTATAAGCTCAACTACACATTTTCCTCATTTCATATTTTGCACGTACTGCATCACACTTTGCAAATATCCTATAGAAGTTAGCATTTGTATTTGTCCATTGCATATGAATTTATAAAACATGATATTCGTTTTTTTTTCAACAACAATGCAACAAAAGAACATCAAGACAAAAAATTCAGTAACAAAGCAAAAAGCAATTTTTTACCTTGAGAAAAAGCGTGCTAAAACATCGTTTCCTTTACACACAAAAATAAAATTTGTGTCAAGCATTCAATCGGCAAAACAATGAGTATCTGTCCATTTTAAAGGCCAATAAACATCTATGTCACGTCGCATCGCTATAATATTAATCATCTTGGACTGACATTCAAATGTTCTTAACCCATCTTATTTGAACGCAAATCGTTCCATTTCATTGTCTATTTTTTTAAAGAGTGTTTATCATTCAAAATGAATATAGACCGCAGGTAAATTGACAAGTAAATATGGTAATTAAAATCTCATAATAGTTTACAATTTATTTGACACAGCTATTTGTTAAACATGTGTATGATTTGATTAGACTATTAATGTTCACCATATATCGGTTTCAGAAGTTAAAGCGCTGAATGTCCTTTATTTAAAAAAAAACTTAAATACATTATAGCGACAGTTTATAATTGTTCTTATATCATAACCTTAAGTCGAACCCCAACCTACATGTGCATGTATATTAAATTCAAATAAACAAGTTGAAGAGATATCGTTATGGGTTGCTATTTTCAAACAGCCATGCGTTTATTACGGCCTATAGTGTACACTGTATATTGTGTACAATTAAAAAATGATATGTGCATAAGTATTAGTTTAATAAAATTTGTTGAAGTTTTAATTTGTGTAGTTAAGTATTAATATGTATAGGCAATTAAACTAAAACATAGTTTTAAATAGAAAATGTCTTCGTTATTCTTAACCACACAACTCTTTAAGTTTCATACATATAAACGGTAGTTAACTATCCCGTGCAGACATCATGACGTCCCTTTACCTTATCTGTCCACGACCGACAACATTCCGGTTTTGACTGTGTGTCGAATCTAGATCGAGCACGCGTTTCGAAAACATTCGCTTAAATAACCAAATGGTGCTCTTCGGTAAATGATGACAGGCGAAATAAGGTAAGATGGGTATATTTTATTCGAGAAATGTGGATTGTACACTGTATTCGTTGATGTTTGATGTATTATTTTGTTTGTTTATTTTTTGAAAACTTGCTATCAAATAACTTTGTAATGTCTTAAGTGACTTAATTTTGAATGCTATTGCATTTCTGTAGGTAAATGATTTATGATTTTGAACAAAATCTCTGCCCTATGTCTGCAAACTGTAAAAAAGATTAGATTAATTCGTTATAGAGGTCCAGAAGAGGCCACAATAATTTTCTGCCATCAAAATATGAACGTTTATATCACTAATGTATTATAGAAAGAAATTTTATAATTTGTGAGATCAAAGATCAAGTTTAAGAATTGTATGCTTGAGTAACTTCACAACGTTACACATTTGGAAATTTGGTTAGTCAAAGCATACATGTATATAAACTCATTCAGACTTTGTTCAACATATTTTGCCAAATATGTTTTTAACAGTTTGGATATGTTGCATTAAGATAAATACCACTTGTCTTGCATACTGCTTTGATATTTTGATTGTGAGATGAAAAGAAAACCACATTTCCTTCCACTTAGGGAATACAAGTCCTAAATCAGGACATCGTCTCTTTATGCAAAACGAACTATTTGTTCATGTAGGGCCTTGGCTGAAAGGTCCAAAAATAGCACAATCTGTTTTGATAAGCTTGCAATATTAGGTCAAATTTGTTTACCTTACAGTAAGTCCTCAATTCAGTGTCTGAACTGGCAAAAAACATGTGGTGTAGTCAAACGTTTATGAAAATCATATATCTGTGATAAAAACAAATTATTGTGTAATTAATGCAAAAAGCGCATTGATTTTGGTTAAATGTACTTATTCTCAGCTATTGTTATATGAAACACAAACTATAAACAAAATAAATTAGATAACAAAAACAACAGCCAAGAACACCGCCTTTGAACGGTATATGAAAAGCATTGGGGATTAAAACCGCTATAAAGGCTAGCCGAACTAAACAATTCGCACTTACCCTAGAATTAATTACAAAACAAACGCGAATCTTCAAGGATGTTAATCAAATATGCTGACAGAACATAAACACACCAATACCAAAACATGAAGCATGAATCGAATACTGCATCAAAAGAAGAGTTTGTTATGGGAAGCAATCATAGTTAGTGTCTTAATTGATTTATTTGCAACAGTTTTTACACTGACCGCAGATAAAGGTAGTATATACTAAGAACTCCTTGATTTAACGGATATTTGCTAAACATATGTGTATTCATACAAGCACACTAAAATATGAAGAACGATGTTTTTTTCCAAACAAATCAACTTTCAGCGTTTTCGAGTTCCATAATTATATCCTTGTCGTTCATTTCAGTTTCTATTCTCTGCGGATTGTAATCCTATGCGCCCTTTTGGGACAGGGTGCCACGGACTTCAACTGTGTGTGCAACTATCACGTGGAACTAGCCGTGCATCAACAGGTTCGATTAAGAAAAAATCTGACTTAATAAACTGCTATAATTTTCACCACATGAGATTATATTAAAAGTTGTTATGGGGTCGATGAATGAACAAAACAAATTTTTTTTTAATTAATGTATTGCACTATTAACAGTGATTATAAATAACACGTCATTACAATAAAAAACTTATACAAGATTAAAGATAAATATTAACCAGATTAATGTTGATTTGCTGTCACTCTGTTGTATATTGCGATAATAATTTGTAACACAATTCACAATAACTCAATCATTTATTTAACCCGATAACTTTATCTTAAGTTATTATATATTAACCACTTTCAGCATGTTTCTTCCAAACACTTTTCAGGATGATAAAACGTCATCTCTTGTTGGATACATGTACGAGTTCGACTGCAAACCGGAGGCGCCAAATGATAAGACAACAAGCGGTATGCTTGCCGTAATGTTTGAACAAAAAGTAAGAGATCTTCTAAAACTTGAGCATTTTTTCTGTAAAATGGTTTGAAAACTATTCCGAGTGTACCCAGATTATATTTGTCTCGATTCAAAACTATCATTGCCATCATTGATACGTATAACCTACCAAGCTTCGTTTGAAAAAAGGGTGCTGGAATCTCTTAGTTTGCAGATGGATAATTGTACCGTCAGTTTGTTGATTTGACATCTCTTCTCATTCGATTTTTGTTCGAATTAGATAAAAACAAAATTCACGTTGTGTTTCAAAACAAGAACGTAAGTACGTAAAATATGTTTTTCGTTAAGTTCAAATATCACCTATTGGCCGTCTTGAATAAAAAAGTGTTCGTCAAATCATATTTTTAACTGGACTCGCCATGTAAAAATATCTGCAGATACTTGGAAAAAAATTAAGTACATAAAGGACTTCATCTAATATTCTATTTAACAACAAAGCAACTATCCTTTCAATAAACGCATATTTTCCCCGAAAAGGAGAGCAAAACATAGTTTTATAAATAATACAATTGTCGCGATAATGGTATATTTTCCTAAATTCACTTATTTTATGATAATCAATCCAAAACAAACACTATTATGAAGATTTATTTGTGCATGAAACCAAAATGCACACAATCGCGTCTATTGTTTTAATAACCCACCCACACAATCGAATGATTGCATAATACTTCTTTCTTGTATATTGTTACTTACAGTTCCTTAAATTGATATTTTCAAAATGAATAATTACATCATGTTTAATTTGCTTATCTCCATCGAAGAACGAAAGGTTTAGTAACCTTAAGTCAAGCTTCAAATCGGCGCATAAATCATGTTTCATATATAACGTGTTATGTTGTGTTTATGTGTCATTCTTTTGCGTAAGCGCAAAAGGTCGCTTGATTTAAGTAAATGACTAGCGTGCATAAGACAGATATATATCAGGATATTATTTCGGACGTTTTTAATCCTGTATACTAAACATATGTTTCATTTTCCGCCGCACTGAAGTGCGTGCGGTCTATATAGCCTGAGTTTTTGTATTTGTCTCTAGTAGGAGTTGTTATTATTGAAATTTCAAAACATTGGAAGAAATGACGAGAGGACTTGATTTCATACAATATTGTTGTGATCAGCATGATGTTATGTTTTCTTTTGTTTAATTTGATTCGTTTTCCAAATATACAAACAACTTTGGCTGCAAAAAAATGAACGAATTGTTATCATACATCGCGGTTCATTCTTTAATGTATGAAATATATTGCGAAAAAGTGAAAGACACAAACAATCAACTCGCGTCAGTTCGAAAACGGGGTATCACATTATGCAGTTAATGTCTACTGCTTATTTAAATAGGAACTGAAGTTGCAATCATTTCTTTAAAGATAATCCATGATTATCATTGCATGTTATTGAGTTTTGCTACCCTGCCCCCCCCCCCCCCTCCCCTTTGAGGTTAACACCATGCACTTGAAGAAATAGCAACAACTATGCAATAGTGCATATCAAAGTATAGTTATTAAAACAGGCGGCTTTTGTTCCAAAACAGTCAATAAGGGTAATGGATAAATAAACTAAAATCGCGTTTTAATTTCTTCATTACATTTTATTCCTGTCAAAATGTTACAACTTTCATTATTTTTAGCAACGTTTGTAAAATGGATATGTTTTTATCTACCGCAGTGTTATATTTAGTGTAGCTGCAGTGTCCCGTCAAGATCCAATCAGTTAATGATTATTCCACATAGTAGTGTTTGGCATAATATTTGATATAGAAATAATTTAATGGACACATAACCATCTAAGATATTATTTGGCCGACTTTTGTCATTTCATCTTCTCCACCATCATTTGGTATATTTTCATGAATATTGGTACTTTTTCGATAAAATATACTATAAAATGACTTGCGGCTTCCTGGATATTATCGGTATTCTAGATGATATTTTATCCGACATTTATTGAATAATTTAAATAAGATTACTAACCAAAGGTTGAACCATTTGTCGCACGCACGAAGTACATTACTAACCTCTAGGCCAATGTTTAACGATGGCATCTAATATCAAAACACATAACTAATGCCAAACCTGTGATAACATATCGGTCAATATGGTTTGAAGGGGATGGGAATCACATTAAATACATTGTATGCTATATTGTTTAATCAGCAAGATTTTGGTCCATGAATAGAAATAAACCTTCAAGCCCCTTATTAAGTATTCACTTCTATTTTTTATACCACGCGTGAAAAACACTTCGATCGAATCAATAAGTATCCCCATGTACAGTGGCAGCATAACATTTTAAAATTTTATTTATTGTTCTTAGATTATGTCAATAAATTTCCTTGTATGAAAATAAGTTACATTTGTTTATCCAGTATGTATTTATATGTATCTGTACTTCGTAGTTATTCATTTAAAACTAATTAGCAGTATTTATAATACAACACAATAAAATAACTTAATATTCCTATGTGCATTAAAATGATATTAAATGTACAGAAAATGAAACGAACATATCTTATTGGATGGTGGGTGTTACTGCGGCAATATTTAAAAAATGAAAATGATGTTATGTAACGATATTTTTCCTCAAGAATCATAACCATATGAATGTAAAACAATCATCGCCAATGAGATGGCTATTTTAAACTGTTTAGGCCATTTCAATTTTTTTCGAGCATCAGTATGATTCGGTAATATTTTTCAAATTTCTAATTTATGTGGAATCGAACAGGTAATGCGCATCGGGTTCGATGTATACAACGATAAACAGCTGCATTTATTTTATCCGACTTAAAGACTTTAAATAATACTTAGGCAGGACAAGATTGACCGAGATACTTTTTTGTGTGGTCAAACATACTATATAGATTAAATATGCCACATGGGATTAATGTCTCAATCAATTATAATAAATTACCTTTTTGAGGACATCATAACAATCAGAAAAACATGTTATACTTATTTTTGTTTCTGCATTCAGCTAGGCTTTGTGGAAGCCGATTCTAACGTCATGGTTCAGATTTGTCCAGGAAACATTCCAGCTTTAGATTTGTGTGAGTATTCTGTATGTTGCAATGATTTGAAAGTCATGGTGAAACATCGATATTTTGTTGCAGATTTTGTTAAAGATAAAAGTACACGGATGAAATCCCAGTAGCGCAAACTGACAAACTTATGAGCTCACGTGTGTGATAAAGATAGCAAAAAAAGTAAGAAACTGAATTATTTCGTTTTAACATTAACTCTGTGTATTGTCAAAACACATCGTGCTGTGTTTCAGTGACGACAACAACAACCGTTGCCACACAGACCTACAGAAAGACGACACCCACGACACAATTAACCACAACAACAACAGGGCAAACTATCAATACAACAACACAAACACCTACTACAACAACACCAACTACTACAACAAAACCTAAGCCTACTTCAACACTCACTATAACAACGCAAACTACAATTACTACAGCAGCAACAACAACTTCTACAAAACCAACTTCAACTACAACAACACCAATAATAACTACAGCACCAATTACTTCTTCATCACCAATTACAACTACAACACCAATAACAACAACGACACCAACTACAACAAGGACACCAATTACAACAACGACACCAATTACAACTACAACATCAATAACAACTACAACACCAATTACAACTACAACATCAATTACAACAACGACACCAATTACAACTACAACATCAATTACAACAACGACACCAATTACAACTACAACACCAATCACAACTACAACACCAATAACAACTACAACATCAATTACAACTACAACACCAATTACAACTACAACACCAATTACAACTACAACACCAATTACAACTACAACACCAATTACAACTACAACACCAATTACAACATCAACATCAGATACAACTACAACACTAATTTCAACAACACTAATGGCAACTAAATCAACACCAACTACTACAAAACCAACCATATCTGCTTATGTTTCAACAACAGCTACACCACAAACTAAAAGCACAACTATTTCACCCATCTCTTTTCCAAACGCGCCTATGAATTTGGATTTGATTCACAAGGGTATACATAATTGTCCTATCTCTGATATGTTTGAGTTAATTTATCAAGTAAAACCAAACCTTAAACAACAGTAATTTTTTCCAGAATACGTGTTAAATAAGCGATCATATTTCGTAAAGCTTTTCATCATCAATCGTGTATAATCGTAAATCAAATGATGTATTGATAAACGGTAAATGGAGTATTATTTTTTACAAATGACAATGCAATCAAAGGTTTATTTATCAAGTTGAATAAGTAATCAAATGAACACATGTTTTAGAAAATCCGGCCTTTTGTCTTCAATCATCAAATCTAGTCACATATACGGCGCTGGGGTACTGCTACGAATTTGTTGTCAATCTAAGATTTATTGAGAATGCGGAACTGTACTGTCACCGATCTGGTGGACATCTGTTGTCTATATCGAGCCCCGTGGAGGAGCAATACATATACCAAGTTCTTCTGAACAAGGGACTTACGAGTTTTACGTTTTGGACCGGACAATCCGTTGCAAATGGTTTTCAATGGAGTGATGGTAAGCTTGTATTAAAGTAATTGTAAATTGCGACAACACCAGTGCATCTAAAAACCTGCATACAATATGCGTACAGACCGTGTAAAAAATACTAAATATTGCATAGTTGTAAATGTACTGAACACTTATTGTTTACTACAGGATCGAATAACAAGTACGCTATAGATTTTCCTCACATTTTGGACACGCATAGTGGGTGCGTTCTACTTGATGCTTCACAAAACAAGCTACTGTTGAACAGGAGCGATTGCAGCACAATGCACCCGTTTATATGTAAATACAGTAAGTTAAACTCAGCCCTGTACCCGATATGTTCATTTTAGCATTCTTAACACTGGCACTTTACGATTTATCAATAATTGACGTGCTCTCATCGTTAAAAGCTTTTTTATGGTATTCATAAATATTTGTTATTTGGTTTGAGATTGCAAATATTATTAAATGGTTTTGAGTTTATTTCTTATACTATTTCGGATGTAACACACGTGTAAGTTATGTGTTCAAAGTAAGTTTATCTTTGAAATGTACTTTACCGTTTTTAAATGCTGCAACGACCATGGCAAATAATGGTTAATATTTTATCTTTTTTAAATGTCCTACATCATACAACCATTGATTTAAGGACAATAGATGACATTCTGACATTCACTGGCATTCACTGTTTTGCCTGAATCAGTACGTTTTTTTCGTCAGTTAAGTAAATATCAAATGCCGTGATTCTGGAGTCAATAATTATTTCATGATATGAAATATCTCACTTAAATATATACTATCATGAAAGCACGAAATACGCGCTATTTGAGCTATTATCGTTAAATCAATAAAATGCACGACGAAGCTTTGGTTGTTAATGACGTCATTTTATTTGACCCAGATTTTTTGCGCAAACAAAATATTTAAAATATTTCTAGCGGAAAGAAATGGGTATAATTACCAACAATTCAATATAAAAAAATATAAATCGGACAAAATCGGGCGTTTGGGAATATAATAGTGTATTTTTGTTCGTTGAGCCAGCCTTTAAAGGACCTTTTCACAGATTTTAGCATCTTTTAGAGGGCCATTAAATGCTTTTAACAGATAAACGTACACATTGGAATTAAATAGCTCCAGTGAAACACAAGAGTAAAATTAACGAAAGAAAAAAAGTAATCCACAACTTTGCTAGAATAACTGACCCTTTGAGCAAAAGGCTAGCACTTAATCCACTCGGACATCCGTGCTGATAAAGTTCGTGGTGTATTTTATACTTTATATAAATAAAATATAACGATAACAATAGAACTCTCCAAATCATTCAATCGTTTCGCGATTGTAACTGCGATTGGCGCTGCTTGACTGGTCTCTATGATGCCGTTGTGCAACAAGTTGTTTTTTTTCAGTTTTGCATTATGTATGTAAATTACATAAAATTACATATATTGCAAACCAATCAACAATACCTTACCTTTGAACCAGCTATTGTCAACATAAGGAGCAATAACTGTAATTAATGTGCGTAGCATGCAAGCTGTTATTGTATGACGTGACTTGGGGTCAACTGATGTCGTTTATGTATGAAATAGATGCAAAACAAAAATGACGTCAAAATAGTTAGGCGCCATTTCGGTTTATTTATCACCGTTGGCTAAGGTTGAATGTAGACGCCATTTTTTTCAGTACATTCTTCTTAACAGATATGAAAAATCGGCCCGCTTAGGCCGGCTGATATAATTTATATTGGCCCGCCAGATACAGAAAACGACCCGCTCGCGACGTCATTTTGTTACTATTTATAGCAACATAATTCTATGTGTAGACAATAACACACGGCATATCTGGGCCGGACGTCTAAAATCGGCCTGCTGCCGAAATTACGACCCAGTCTCTAGATTTTATGGACGACAAGTCGGACGTGGTGGTTTATTTAACAAATAAAAACATTTAGAAAGCATCGAACTAATTAAAAATATTATTCGGATTTTGTGTTTGCCATGCTTAATTTGAAACTTCAATAAGAATAATATAAATCGCTCCGACCAGTCATTAGTTTTCTTAAATCGTTGGTCAGATTGTTAAGCATCCGATATTAACGTTTCAAACAAATCATGAGATTTAAAATATATTCAGATGACTGGATGGACGACCGGAAAACGGAAGCGTACATCATTGTAATTTTATTGTTTCATGCATTGAATAAAAGTTTTCATTGTGGTAAGCGTGTCTTTAACTAAATTTTTCTGTTTTGATGACTCATGTAAAATGTCAAATAGTGTCATTAATGTAAACTTAAGTACGAAATCAGTTGCAATCGTTAGCTTCATTTTTTCAACTGTGCTCTACGTGTTATTATTATCAATTCCTTCTCAGATTTATTGTATAACGTTTTTCTCACCGTTGCTTAAGACTGAATGTGGACGCCATATTGTTCAGCACAAGACGCGCGATCCGATTCTTTTCAGTTGTAAACAAATCGGCTCGGCTATAATTTATATTGGCCCACAAGATACGACTAACGGACCGCTCGCGATATCATTTCGTTAGTATTTATATCATCGATATGTTATATTAACTTGTATGTGACCTATTGCACAGATTGTGTATACCGAAAGTTAAAAACAGTGAATTTTGTGCTTTTATTCGTTACAACTTGTGCCATTTGGATTGGAAAAATTAGCGCGTTAAAGCATGAAAGTGGAAAAACATAGCGCGATAAACCATGAACATGGGAAAAATGAAGCATTATTATTATGATTATAAGTAACAGAATTAAAATTGTGTTTTAATGCATGTTTGACAGCATTTTTACAGTATAAAGAACTGCTTTAGTTTCTTCTTACAATGAAGACAATGTTTAGTTAATATCCTTCCAAAAGCATATTAAACTTGCAATAATGTATAGATTGTTAAATACACCTTTTAAACATAGCCTCTTTCAGTGTATGAAGTTTACTACAGTATTTATTTTTATTAAATATAATTAATTCTTATAGTTTTTGTTGTCGTTTAAGCTTTGCCAAAACACTATAATTTAAAATCATAGACATTGCAAATCTCGTTCATAAATAACGTTTTGCTTAACTAAGCGTCGTCATAGGATTATTACTCTTTAAAAGCTTGATTTTGCAGAGATTTACTAGCTAACAAAATATTTCAGGTACAATTGAATTTAATGCTTAATTAGCAAAACTCGTCATGCGCGTGTTTAGTTTCGTTATTGGCTTACACTTCATGCTCGCACTTCTAACGTTAAAATTACAAAGTTTGGTGTCTTACCAGTTATCATAAGAACCCCCATACATGAATTTAAATCAATAGTGTAATTTGATGATGCACACACTTTGAACTAGTCGCTAATAATGTAATATCATTAGCAAATAAGAGCATGCACATGGATTTTATCAACAATCTAATTATAAGGTCAATACAATACGTGTGTTAGCAAAAGCTTCAGCATTTTGGATGATAGCCTAGTGGGAATTATCCGAATGAATCAAACTTTCTGGTTCGTGATACGCGATCAGTAATAGTTGTCACTATCGTCGTCAGATCGTGTGCTTTTGTAGAAAAATGTTTGCGTAACAACTTACGATAATTATATGTAAATTGTAATCCAAAAACGATTGCAACGTATTTTTGGTAGACTTGAAACAATCGGTGTAAGTTTATATTCCCTAAAATTTGAAACTATTTAAGTGGAGATGAAATTTTCAACTTATTGCAGTTAATAAATCCATCAAAGTATGCACATAAATGCGACATGCGTTTTTAAAAATTGAAAAACCAAGAATACCTAACATTTGCCTTAAAAAATTTGTTCGCCAAGTGTAAAATTCACCTTCATACTGAAAATACACAGTAAACAAGGATCATGCTGTATCAGGCTAGCATATTGATTGGACGTTGATATTTCCAAATGTATTTACTTATACTGAATTATCAATTGCATATATTATTTTTGAGGTAAATTTAATTATAATGCATGTTACAAACCGTTTCATATTATATAACATTATACAATTTATAATTGTTTGTTAATAAAAGTACATAGGAAAGTTGTTTATCGCAATAAAACGAAATATTTACATAAACTTAAATATACTTTATGCTCTTTTTCCTACCTGTATGACTCCATAAAAATGTTGAATAAAGTGATATCACACAATAATAAAACAAATGATAAAGTTTCACCTAATAAAGTCGGGTATTTTTACCACTAGCATTCTTTTCGTTGTCATTATCGAATTTGAAAAACATATTTAGTATAGAGTATAAGTTTAACATGTTATTTTCAAGTATAATGTTTGCATTAAAATATAAGACTTTCAAAGCGAGAACATAATTGCAATTGAGAAAATAATTTTATTTTAAAATGCTGATCTATTGTTGTCATCATAGTGTGTGTCTTATCGAGTAAGTCATGACTGATTGATAAGAAAATTAAAAATGAAGCCTATTTTTTCTATATATATAGTTTGAGTTTTTTATCTAACCTTCCAATCCAAACACATCGAATGGTCTGTAAAACTTGGCAATTAGCTTAATAGATATGTTTAATCAATCATATTCATTTAATGATGGACCAATACACGATTTGTATTACTAAATAAACATGAATATGAAAAGAAACATATATGTACATAGTCAAGTCAAGTCAATACAATACACATATTGCTATGACGTATCATTGTGAGAGACTTAACCAAGTCGTTTGAGTTTCGTTAATTTTGTCTTACATTAACGTTTTTTTCCATAGGTTTAGATAGGGTACCTGCAAAATGAATTCGCCCTCAATAGCGTCAACAATTAGGAGTTATTAAGGCTGTGTACATGTTTTTAAAATTAGTTTACAAAGAGGATGTTTGTTGGATTTGGTGGAATATCGAATTTAATTCACGAGTGATCATAGAAAATATATTTTTCTATCATCTCGAGTGAATTAATATCGATATTTCGCCGAATGCAATGTTTTCGTTATTTATTTTAATTAGGCTAAAACAATAACGTCATGACGACATTAAACATAACGTCATTTCACATTTAAACAGTGAAAATTATCGATAATTATCACTTTTAAATATCACTGTTTGCAACAGTAAAATATATAGAGGATATTTGTTGGATTCGATGCAATATCGATTTTATTTCACGAGTGGCGCAGCCACGAGTGAAAAAATATATATTGTATGACCACAAGTGAATTAAAATCGATATTCCACCGAATCCAACAAATTTTCTTTATATTTTATGCTTTTGTCAACGTTTATTAACATTGTAAAAGAGTTTAACTGGGTGATTTTGCTGGATTTATGACGTCATTTCATGTCTAAAAAATGACGTCATTACACAGTAAAACAGTGAAAAATATCGATAGTTTTCACTGTTATTTTTTATTGTTTGAAACAGTGAAATATACGTTTTATTTTACTGATATTTCTCTATAAACCACCGAAAAGCATAAAATAAAAAATTGCATTAACTGATATTTTTCTATAAACATCATAAAGCATACACCATAGGTATTTGTTGGAATTGATGAAATATCAATTTAAATTCACAAGTGATGATATAAAATAATATTTTTGTCCTCTGTGATCACGAGCGAATTAAAATCGATGTTCCAACGCATCCAACAAATTTACTTTTTATTATATGCTAACAAATGATAATGTTTGTATTTAAACTAAATAATTACCATAAAATAATGCCGTCATGACATAAAAACAACGTTATTTCGCATTAAAACCGTGAAAATTATCGATATTTGTTTATTGTTTCAAACAGTGAATAATCAATTTAAACTCATTGATATTTGTCTATTTACAACCGGAAATAATTAAATACATCAAAATAATGTTCAAAGTTTACGCATAAGTTTGTAAAATTATATTGGCAAAGAATATTTATGTACAGTCTCGTATTTACATCCCTGACAATGAATTTTAAGACCTCAATACCGACATGTTTATATCTAAAACTAAAAAATATTTTTGTAATTTAAGATCAAATGGCAATGGAAATTAACAAGATTATGTTACAAAGTATGCCTTAATATGTGTGTATGTTTTAATGGTCATTTTCGGCTGTAAATGAAAATTAAATTATTATTGGATGTAATAGTAATATAAACGAGGCGGCACGACGCGATGGCGAACGTGATCCGCAGTTGCGTCTCACCGCAGCGTTGTTTTGAGCGTCATAATAAATCCCCGCGATAACAGCACGCCTTTGATACTCAGCAACGTTTTTGTACGCGGCGTCAAGGCGGGATCAGACAAATCAGTAGCTGTACTGGTTCCTAGATTTTGTCGTACTTTAAAATTGATTAAAAAATGAGATTATAAAACAGATTGCGTTATTTTTTATAATATATTTTTACAATTATTGCAAATGGGAATGAGCTTATGAAGAAAAATGTAATTTTTAATCGAACTATTGAATGTTTTAATTGTGTTTTGCTTTCTTCCTGTAGCCCCCATCAATGCGCCAACATCGAGTACGAGCAGTGCTATAATGGTTACTCCAGGTTAGTTTTGATTTCACACAAACTGATGATATATTTGCTAACAAAAATAAATACTCTCGAAGTCATTTTAATAGCCCACCAGAGCTTAACAACTTGGTAAACATGGTATCCGTCGTCCGTGCGCGTATGTGTGCGTGACACCCATAAACTGTTTGTTAACTCCTTTCAAACTGGTTTGCAAAATTTGACGAATCTTCTCAGAGATGTTCTTAATAAAAAGTAACCCCGTGGTTCGGTTCATTGATTAATTAGGTCATGGGGCCAAATACAGGATTTACCTAAAACTATCATCTTATAAAACCACAAGACTTAGTAGTTTACTATTTGATACATCGTACTGTAGTCCTCTTCAAATTGTGCTCACATATGAAAAAACTGGCCATTCTTCTGTGATCAACACGTTCACATCTATTTATGTGATACCTAAATTTCCTCTTAAAAGTATATTAATAATGCTACTTGATTTAAACACGCCCATCACCAGATGCACAATTTGTATATAGACTTATTCAAGTAACGTCTCATAAAATCTCGCCTGACACAGCCAAGCCCAGTACGTTCGTATTTGACATATATCACCATCTAGATATCCAATGTAGTTTGTTGAAATAATACCGGGGGTCAAAAGCGGCCCCGCAACGCGATCCACCAGTTTAACATAAACATACATAGCGGTTAAACATTTAAAATACGTCTTGCTTCCATCCGCGAGACATATGACTTACATTTTTGGAATGTGTTATTTCATAGTTGTCCCTTTAGAGTATTATGCACATTATGCATCTAGGGGTCACAACTAGCCTTGATATGAGGCTCCAAAGTTTAATCGGACTTTTTTTATGTAAAACATTGTTAGGTTTTTCTCTGAATACAGCAAATTATGAAATTCTAGAAACTCCATAGATAGATTGTTGCTCGTTTGAACTTCTTTATTCACAGAACACCAACTTTAATAATGAATTGGTCGAAATTTGGATCAAAGCATTGAAAACGGTCAACGAAAAGCAACGGTCTGTCTGTCTGTCTGTCTGTCTGTCTGTCTGTCTGTCTGTCTGTCTGTCTGTCTGTCTGTCTGTCTGTCTGTCTGTCTGTCTGTCTGTCTGTCTGTCTGTCTGTCTGTCTGTCTGTCTGTCTGTCTGTCTGTCTGTCTGTCTGTCTGTCTGTCTGTCTGTCTGTCTGTCTGTCTGTATGTCTGTCTGTCTGTCTGTTGCGATTTATTTCCTCCGACAAAGGGGAACAAAAAAGCATGTTTACCGCTATATACAACACCAACACGTGATCTATAAAAATATTGACACAATAAATTAAACGAACTTATTTGAGCACAATCAAGCGCACTTTAACATAGTAAGAACAAGTGCTACAAATATTGCTTTAATGTTCAGAAGCGCAAGTTTTGACAAAATGCTTTTATGAACTTTAAATGTTTTAGTATATTTAACTATGCATCTGCTGTCTCATTGACGTTTATTAGCTTTGATGATGATGGTGATAATGTTGATAATGATGATTATTAATATTCTTATGATGAATATCACCACTTGCAGTATATTTTAAAATATAAATATATTGCGTGAAATCGTTAAGAAATGAAACAAACGTGATTTTGATCATTTTGATGATGATGATGATGATAATGACGATAATTATGATGATGTTGATTATGACGACGTCGACAATGATGATGATATTACTTGTTACAGCTTTTACATAAAGATGTTAATTAGGTTTGGAAAATCGCTGAGTTATTTTATCTTAACTCTCTCATCTTTAATTTGGAATACCAAAGCCTCAATACTGTCTATAAAGGTGTTGCTCATTGAAATGCTTTAATACAAAACGTTTTATTTTTGGTTTCAGTTTCGACGACAGCCAATCCACATCCAGGTGAAGCTTGGTTTAATCAAATGCTAAACGCTCACCATCAGCCGGGGGATGTTCTGATTGGATAAGTGTATACATGTACAACGTGGACAATTTATGGGAATTTTCATATTGACTTTAAGCAGTCTTTATTTGTTTTTCTTTACCCGTTCAGTGTATTAAACAGTTGTGCATGCAGTGTAAGGTTTGATTTATCATTTAAATAACCGATGAAGAAGACGTAAAAATTAAATAAGTGATATTATATGTTAATTATTCATCGACTCTGTGCAATTGGTCTTCAACTACTTTTAACTCATGCAAATGATATATGAAATTATAAATCGTTTATGTAAGTTTAATTTTGACTTGACATTTATATATACAAAATAATGAAATGCGAATTCATGAAAAGTCTTCGGGGAATAAATTTTACCATTAAAAAAAGAATAGCTAAACAAAACAAATATTCAAACTTCCTCGTATATCGGGGTTTCAGGTAACCGACCTCTTTCTATTTCAAGTTTATTGTACACTGATCAATGTCTGTTTTATCTGAAGCTTGAGACGTATATAACACGCGTAACGCATTTTGTGGCCATGTTGGACAGTTTTTGTTGCCATTTATAAATAAGCAGTCACGTTCGCATTGACCATGAGTGACCGAATTATGTTTTCTTTCATAAACATAAAATTGAATGTGTTTTCTGAAATCTCTAACTTTAACATTTTACTATTCCAACCCTTAAAACAAAACTCTTGAGTTTAATGAAAGGTCAAGTTCTCGTTTGATACCTATTGCCCACCATTCTTGAATAATACAATATGCGTTTCTGGTTAATTACAGTTAAATAAAAATCATAGTAAAACGCATGAAGTAGATCAAGTTTTTGGCATCCAACTATTGTTTCGGCAAAAAGGGCGACGTCTTCACCGAACAAAACGTTAAATAGTTCAATATCACAGGGTTTCAGCTCGATTCCGCCTACACCATTATTGTTTATGTAAGTTATCCGTTCTTAAATGAATAATGTGAACAGTTCGGCGAGACAAATCTTCCCTGCATTACACCTATTTTACATTCAAACTGATCCGTTAAGCTGCCGTCGAGGTCTGCACATAAGGTAGTCTTGGAGGCTCGACTTGTAAATAAACTCTGACATACACACACGTTAATCCGCCGTTTGCACAAACACATGTTTTTTATCGCATTTACAAACATCGTAACAACTTTAATAAGGAACATGCGACATTCTCATGTACCGACACTACGCATAATATGTCACTCACCACAGAATCAATATTACATTTAACGTCAATAAAGGCGACGAAATATTTTCTGCCATTTATACAATGTTTTCAATGCCTACTTAACCCCGTTCACACATAGACGCCGCTTCTACTACGATCAAACCGTGGCCGAAAACGTGACAAATCGCAGGAGAAACGCAGTGGAGTCTACATAAGCGCAGTATGATCGCGGTAGAGTCTTCGAGATCTGAGAGCTCTACGCTCTCGCCACGCTTATTTTGAACATGCTCAAAACAAGCGTAGCGGGATCGTGGCCAACAAGAATCGGCGTAAAGTCGTAACAAGAGCGTAGTAGAAGCGCCGTAATCGTACAGGCGGCGCGAAAGCATCGTGGAGAGATCTTCATGATCGTAGTAATAGCGCAGTAAAAGCGTAGTACAGTCGGGAACTTATCAAGTACGCTCTTACAACGCTCCCACTACGTTCTTACTACGTTACCACTACGACCTCTCTACGTTCCTGACGATCCCACGAAGACCTACAATGACATAACGCCGATCATACCACGACCTATCAAGCAGCTGTTTGTTTTTATAGTGCTGATTTTTGACCAATTATCATATGTCAACAACATGTAAAGGGTGACACTATACTTGACGATCATTTGCAGTTGGGACTTCGAACTGTTCACATCTTGTTACAGTTTTTAAAACTTTAAAAATTTAATTGTTATGTCTGTCTGTGTGTCTTGTCTTGTTTTTATTTTATTTATGTATGTTTTAAGAATGATAGTTTTGGTTCTTGTAATAACAAATCTTAACGTTCTTTTAATAAAAAGCCTTATGGTTGGTACCATTAGCTTTGTTGTCAAAGAACTTTAGGTGCATTAATCGGGTTTAAACCTATATTTGCAATGCGATTATGTTTCAAGATTTGTGTCATATGTTTCTGTTTTATACACGAAGTATAAGAATAAAACTCATATAACCAATTGCTTGTTTTGTAAGTATACTATTATTATTTATTACTACATATACTTAAGCACGTTGATCTGCCGGTAATCTTTCTGCGGCTACATTTCTTCGATGTTTGCATACCTTTACCGTATTTTACTTGGGTACAGTTTTACAAAATTGCTCTCGAATGGAGTGTAACTCAGAATTGGGGAAAAAAGAACATAATTCAAATACATATTTTTCATGTTCTATTGTTTACAACAGTATATACATATGTCAAACGCTGTTAAGATGACTTTTTTTATATATTTCATTGCATAAAACACGTAAATTCTTTTTGCAAAAACATACATAATAGATTTAATTCACAAATTACTGCAGGATTTTTCACAATCTAAACTTAATCCAAAATTGCAGCTTGAAAATAAAACATATTCAAACAATCAATTGACCTTATCGCAACATCCGGGCACTTGCGTCAGTTAGAGTTACATGCCCCTTGACGACGGTGAAAACAAAAGCGCTGTCGCCATTTTATTTGCATTGAAATATTTAACACTGTTCGCAATTTTCTTAAGTTAAGGCACATCTTCGCAATCATTTTTTAGAAAAAAAAATTACCCAGAAATAGAAATTCTTTCATAATAAATTTAATTTAATGAACGAACACAAATAAGGATGAAAACAAACAACCAATAAATTTTAAATATATGCAACATATAGTAGCTGATTTGAACTTCTATATTTGTTACCTTATTACCTTGTTACGTATTAAATAAATTCTCATGATAAATGTTATTGTTTTTATTTAATTCACACCAATTTCGACACTTTTTGTTTCCGCATGTTAGATATTTGAATGCCCCTTTCTTCATCACAAACCGATTATCTCGTTATGTTCGGATACTGTCCAGACAAAGAAAACACGGTGTCATAAAGCCAGCTGGGAACCTATACTTGGGGCTCTGCATAAACCACATGTGGTCATTAAACACAATTTATGATACCTCTAAGTCATCTCTTGTCATACTGAGCAGTCATTTAAACCAAATTTTTAATGCCGAAATAATTGAATATACGTTGATTTATAAAACACGTTGACACCTTAAATAAAAATTTAATTAAATTAAATGCAATATTTTTAATTTGATTGTTTGCATCAGTATTATAATCGTGTAAGGTTTTGTATTCTGGTGTTTAATTGCCCCTTTGTTTAGCATAATCCGAATATCTCGTTTTGATCAAATATTGTCCAAACTTAACTGACAAAAAGGTGTCATAAACCACACTGGGTGGTCCAGACAGTGTCATTTAACACGATTGATGCCACCATGTCTCCTCTTTCTGGTAGTATTAAGCAGTCATTTGGATGAATAATTAACGCCGATGTACATAACATTTGCTTAAATTAGATATGTGACATATGGTCAAATATAAAGTCATGTCCAATTTAGATTATCAGAAATGTACACCGTAAAGATACTAGCCCGATAAATTTATTAAAGTATTTAATAATAAAAAAAATTACGTAAAAAAACAAGTTACGTATTTAGCGTGTATCAGTTAATTAAAAAGACGTCATTCCGTATTAAGATTTAATGTTACGACAATAAACGATCGACATCATAAAAAAGAAATTACGTTTGACAGCAACGGGGGTAAATAATGTTTGAAAAACAAATATTTATACAGATATATGTGTGTTAATTTTAATATTTGTCACTCGTACTCATTACAATGAACAAAACTAAGGCTTTCAGTAAGTCATGTACCAGATGCCCCTACGTATTTTACAGCTTCACATTAGCATGATAAATTGACATAGGAGAAATATAATTTTAATGTTCGAAGATGAATGAACCCTGAAAAGAACGACATTACTCATTACATAAACATCTACAAGGATACTCCCATTATTACCCGGTGTCTCGGTGAGAAAGTTAATCATGAATGTCGCCGTACTCGATCATCGGCCACTTGGTCGGCTCATTTTTCCAACATCCAGCTTGCAATTTGTACGGACATTCATTAAGTCCAATTAGTTTTATTTTCTGATCATATCGGGCTTTCGAAGTGCAATCTAACCCTTCATAATAGTCAAAAGACATTTTAAACACCAATTACAGGACATTTAATTACCTATCGACTTCCCAATAGAAATGCAATTGACGAAATATCAGCAGAGGTGCTCAATCAGCGTAGTAAATCGACCGTATCTAGGGCATTGTTTTCACCGTTGCTAAGGGACTGCCCCTTTTGTGACGTCATCGCGATAAGGTCAATACATAAACGCCATCTGAGTTCGCAAACAGTAATTGTAAAACGTTACTCCAAACATATGTTTATTCGTTATCTCTTGATTATACCGCACTTATACTGCTTAAAATGTCCAACACTGTACATAATAACACACACTAGTGGGGAATATTTTTTTCCTGCCATGGTACCGATCCTACCGGGCTGTTGAAATAGAGTTTAAGTAGCTCCTTTTGTCTCTTCCCAGCGATGCTGTCCCTGCTTGGTCCTCCTGGCATCTGTACCTCTTGCATGTTAGCTTCTTGTCTCAAGGCACCTGGTTCCGGACTGTGATCATCATCCTCCTTGTCAAGTTGGGCATTTTGTAAAACCGGGTAGCGCAATCTTATGAGGTTATGAAGGCAAACCCAACACTCTATGATGTCTTGTATCACTGCTGGGAATTGCTGCATGGTTGTAAGTAATACCTGTCATCTTTTTGACAAAATACCAAAAGCATTTTCAATCACACGCGACCCCTTGATATTCTGTTGCTTGTGATTAAGTGCTCTATGGTTAGACCTCTTTGCGAATAAGGTTTCATCAAATATGTCCTTAACCCAAATGCAACATCTCCCAGAAAAAAGTAGGGCATCGGCTCGTTGTCATGAGGAAGTGGGTCTGGTGCTGGAAATCCAATTGCTCTGTCATCGAGGCACTGTTTCAGCTCAGATTCGTTAAAAATTTAAGCATCAGACATAGAACCAAGACCTTATATTGTGGTAAAGCGAGCAACTGTTCGGGGGACATCTAATGGTCACGTGTTTACTATCTAGCGCACCGCATGCATGTGGGCCATTCCATCTGTTCTTGATCTCGTCTGCTATGAGAGACCATTCATCTGGAGTTGTTGGACATTTTATCACTTCATCTTTAAATTCCTCACAAATAGCCTGGCAAACCTAAGGAATGACACACGCTTTCGTATTCTTAGCCACTCTGAAGTTATACATAAGAAAAGGGTACATATCTCCTGAAGCGAGATGTCTGATAGAAATGCCAAGTTTGACACCTGGTTCTAGCGCATTCCTCCAGCCTGTATCTTTCTTCTGAATCCTAGGGCCAACTCTCTGGAGCAGCTCATCGAACATCGCTGTTCCATCCTCAAAAAGTTGAAGAAGGAATTGGTGTCTTTCATTCGAAGTTCTCGCAGGTGTGTGTCATACTGTCAAAACTGGAGCCTCCTTTCTGCAGATAGCCATGGCAGTACCCAGTATCTTCTTGGCCTTCTTCTGCGCCTCCGCCTGTTAACTACCTGTGCAATTTCAAGTTCAACTAACATTTGGTTTTGCTGAAGTAAAGCCAGATGAATCAGATCAGCATTAATACGTCCGTTCATGTTTGAAGATTGTAAAGAAATGAAAAATATGTTTTAAACCAAAGATATATTATCGTCGATACATCATCGACAAAATCGTACTAGAAGCGTAATACAATCGTAATATGATCGGAGACATGTTAGCGATATCGTCGTACAGTGATATAGGTCTGCGTAGCGTCGTAATATGATCTTGAATGTCGCGGCGGTAAACGCGGCCGCTGGTCGGCAACGGTCTGCGTAACATCGTAGTAGAAGCGTGTTAGCAGCGCGTTTGACGTAGGGGCATCGTAGTACGGTCAAAATGAAGACCATAATTTGCCAAATTGCTCGATTTAGACGCCGATCGGCCTCGATCCGCCCCGATCCTAACCTTTTTCAGATCGTGACTTGATCGGGATGATTGCCGTAAAGTCGCAGCTCTGTGTGAACGGGGGTGACAAATGAATTGTTATGAGTTGCATATCCCAATTTAGAGCCCGCGTGCTATATAATTTGAAGGGATTCATTAGGAAGATTTTCGGTTGGTTTACATCGGAATTACTCTTCGATGTGCGCTTGACGATTGACTATGAACCTGTGGTATCGAAATATAATAACGTGGGTACTCAAGGTAATAAGTGTGGATTTAAAGATTAACATAAAAGGTAAATAATGTCAGCTAATCATTTAATAGAACTTAACAACTTTAAATTCATATGGCTGTAAGCGGGTTAGCAGTGACTGTATTCAACTGAGACGGTGTTCATGTATTGACGATCAAACAACATTTTTTAAGCAAAGATTAATTTACATATACTAAATATCTTTATATTGGTAAACAAACCAAACCATGCCGCCTGCATATTGAAATTGTGTTTGTATCGCTATGTATTAATTACAAAGTAATCTTTAATATGTAATATGTTTTTAATAATTGAACATAGTCAAACGTCCCTTGTAATGGCTGCACGTGTGATTTGTTATCTGACAATAATCCAGGATTATTCAAGCCTTATACAAGCATGGTTGTCGATTTAATGACATACAGACAGCCGGTGGGATGTTTTGTGATGTCACGACGTGATCGGAGTCGTATGCATGGATTAACGATGTCGAGGAGGAAAGTTTCTCTGTGTTTGAGGTTAGCCATCGTTGTTACATGTGGGACGACCAAAACAAACCCCGGGCCGTGGTCTAACAGTAATTCCGTCGAACCAGGACCATTGTCGCAGGGTCGCCAGTCCCGTAGTACTAGTTGGCGCCAGACTACATTGTCTACAAATGAACATGTTATCTTGGTGGTAGAACCAGCCGGTGAAAAGGATTTGTTCGGACATAGTATATCACTGAAATCTGACTTCAATAAAGGTATTGCGGACAATAACTCTAATCTATCTTCATTTAGCTTAAAAACTGATGATGTTTCGTCAGTATGCAGTGAGTTAAAGTCTGAGAATGATCGATAACGTGCTGACAACTTAGTATTAATGGATAAATTAAATTAACTTGAGTTGTCAGTTAAAAAGCTCGAAAATCAAGAACGACGTAAAAACTTATTTATTGATGGGTGTGCAGGCAACCGAAACGAGTCAATGTCCACTACTGAAGTCACGGTTCGTCAGTTCTTATCCAATACACTACCCCTTACAGATGTTGATAAATTAGGTATTGAAAGTACACAGCGCACTTCCCGGGGTGGGACCGACACTAAACCTACGATTATCGTTCGCTTTGGGTGGACCAGAGACAGGGATAACGTTCTTAGCGTTGCACGTAAGAAATTGAGCAATCGCTTAAATACCAAGGTATACGAAGATTTTTCGCCCCGAGTCCGAAAACGCCGTTGTGCGATATGATAAACTTATTATCGATGGTAATGTGTATTGCTTTGATAAAAACACGACTGACATTAATTTCATTCATATATACTACACACGGTCAATACGTAGTCGAACACATGACGACTTTAGCCAACAGCAAACTACGTCATCCCCAAACAGTCAGCGCAGCCAATCCGAGCAACATGTTCACCTAGGCGAGGAGCGTGAACACGAGGATTCCGACCACAGCGCCCCGGAATATAATAGCGGCCGAAGCCTGTTGAATCTTGGCACGATTTTCACGAGGAGCTACAGTGCCAATACAGGTGTACCTTTGCAGGCAACATTAAACCTTGACTTTTTAAGCTGGAATATAGCAGGGCTGAAGAAACATACTGATAACCATGAACTGTTAACGTTTCTCTCACAGTTTGATATAGTACATCTAAGTGAGACCTGGAGTGATAATATTGGTGAATTTAATGACTTTATGCAGCAATATTGCTGCTTTGACGAAGTAAGAATTAAAACTGGGTCTTCGTTCATACCCGGAGCCAGGGGGGGGGAGGTGCGTTGGGTGCGTTCGCACCCAATGTTTTCTGACGAGAATTTTTTTTATTTAAACTATAAGATGCACCCAACTTTATTCGACGCAAAAACGATTATTTATCTTTCTCCGGAATCCAGTGAGTCTTCGTTTTTAAACGTTACAATAATGTTGAATTCAATACTATACCGACAGGAAAGAGAGAACATTTTAGATTATTATTAACGGAATGTTATGCCAGCTTCCGAAAATGACGGAAATCAAAAGACACCCGTCGACTATTGCCGAAGACTAATGAGTCACTGGTTAATAAATTGCATTATACCACGATTTATAACAATTAACGACTGAACACAGCATTTTCGACAGACTGCATTGTCTTTTCGTTATATTTCCGTACAACCATTTTCGGATCACAATAAGGGTTTTTAGACAAAAAATATCAGCTATGCTCAAGACAGGATAACTTTTTGTTGTTGTATGGCAAGAAAACGAATCATTTCTACAAATCAAAGTAGTTTTCTTGTAGTTTACCAATACCTTATGGCATTTGTTCTGCTCCACATACATAACTGCCCACAATGTTTTAATTATGTCAAACTTGACACTAGAAAATATGCCATACTCTGAAACAGTTGTTATAATAAATTTTAAACGTTATAACATATATGATCAGGTGGACGTTAACGTTAAATGTTCATTAACTGTGACGGATTATGAACATGTGGGCAAATAAGTCCATATTATTTCTTCAACGTCCTGTTATAAATTTATAAGGGCTTTGAGACGATAGGACCAGTAGTTTGTGGTTAAAGCGTCTTTATGAAGCCTTAATTGTTGTATCCTAAAATTGATAATCAATTTGTTAAAAATAATTTTTAAAAATACAAATAACCAGTTATAACATTTTTATTTCTGTTTAGTATTGATGCAGATAAGAGAAGACCCAGTTTTGTTAATCAGTGTTTGTTGTACAAAACACTATAAGCACGTTTAGAGCAATGCTAGGCCTCGGGTACTAACCATAGTAGCAGACAAACAGTTGTTTTGAAAAAAAGTATTTTTTTCCCTTTAAATTTGCTTGATTTAGGAATGGTGGAATTTTGGAATGGTAAAATACACCATTGTTATCAAGATTCCAATAAATAATGATATTGTATACCGTTCTTATTGTTGATTTTATATTGTATCAATGTGTTGTTGCATATGTAAACAAAGTGTGTGCGCGCATACTAGCTTCGGGTATAAAATAATGTATTCCGTGACTGATGAAAAATGTGGTTATTGAAAAACGGCAGTGGGGAATACATGTATGTAATATTATATTCATGTCGACAAGTCACTGAGTATAGTCAATGAATGTGAACTTTCATAAAAAATGCTATATTACTTCAGTCTCTGAATTCAGATAAAAAGCCACCAAAATGCAGGCTTTTACTTTTCTTTTTTTAAATTTTCAAGAGGGAGGACCTCCAAACCCCCAGAAAGGGAACAACCCCTCTCCCACCTACCGCTTCGCAATTTCGTTGCTCAATAACAATCGTTGATGGGAAAATGCGCATCCCCCTTTTCAAAACTCTGGCTACGGGCCTGTCGTTTAGAAATAGAGGTGGCAATCGTGTTTTTGTAAAGAGGAAATTTACTGATATTTTAATAATTACTCGTTTGTATGAAAATGTATGCAATTTCGTTACACTTCATATTGATAAGTCATTTTTGAAGGACCTATATAACATAATACTTGTATTTGTATACATTTCCCTTGAAGGCTCCAGTATTTATAATGACAGTGATTTAAACGGGATTGAACTATTAGAAAACCATTTGAATATTGTAAAGTTTGATTATCCCGATTGTCTTTTATTTATAGCAGGTGATTTTAACGTCAGAACTAAAGATTACTTAGATTTAGTCCCTGATGATAATCTTCGACATATTTGTGGTAATGTCTCATATAATGGGGATGAGTTTTTAATGCATAGGAATAACAAGGATACAAAACACAATAATTATGGTACAAGTTTAACTGATCTCTGCTGTCTGCTTGATGCCCATATTGTAAAAGATAGACTGCTTAGTGATCTTGAAGGGAATTATACATGTAAAGCCGGCAATGGCGCTTCCGTTGTCGACCAAACTATTATCTCCTCTGTTCTTTTTAGCTTTGTTAAAACACGTAGCCTTTTGATAGGGATGAGTCTGATCATGTTTTAATTAATTGTGAATTGTCGTTACCCCTCTCTGAGAGTTATAATTTGACATACGATGAAATAGAACATATATGCATACAAGATCAAAGTCATAAATAGTATAGGTGGGATGACAGAAAAGCACTCAGATTTGTTGATTTAGTCTCATTAATATTGAATTTGATATATGACAGCATTATTCTGCAAATGAACACACATTTTATAAATAGTGCTGTTAATATGCTTACAAATATTTATATATCTAGCGCCTCTAAATGCGGAATGCTCGTAAATCGTTCTTTTCTGTATATCCAGTCACAACCGCCGTGGTGGGGCGGACTCTGTGGCACTCTGAAATGTACTAAACAACGTTTATTAAGGCAGTTTAGGATCAGCAACGACAATTTAGATCTATCATTATATAAACAATCAAAACGTGAATTTAAAGCATATGCACTTAGTCGTAAACTCTTATCAACGACGTAATAGAGATAAATTAGTGAGTTCGAGAAATAATCCACAAGAATTTTGGAATATTTTACGTAATTCAAGATCCCCAACCAACGCGAGTTCCATATGCCCTATTTCCGAAGAGCAATGGCATGTCCATTTCTCAAATTTATTTGAAGCCCCTGTAACTTCAGACGATACTGTCGATATTAATGATCTGTTCGCTGCACCTAGTGATCCAATACTTGACCGCGATATAACGGAAGCTGAAGTACTTCATGCTATTAATAAGCTTAAAGTAGGTAAATCTCCAGTACCTGATTACTGTCCCAATTATGACTAAAATGTTTAATCATATTTTCAATACGGGCATTTTCCCTGATGACTGGGCAGATAGTGTCAGATGCCCTCTCCATAAGTCAGGATCTCGCTCCGACCCCAACAATTACCGCGGTATATCCCTTATAAATATAGTATGTACGGTTTATTCCTCTGTATTCAATGCTAGGCGGTACACGTTGGTGGAAGCAAACGATAAGATAGACGAATTCCAGGTGGGTTTTCGTAAGGGTTATTCAACGATAGATAATTTATTCACCCTGAATGGTATTATTCAAAAAAAATTTTTAAAGCGGGGTCGAATGTATGTATTATATGTTGATTTTTCTAAGACTTTTGATATTTTACTTCACAATAAACTCTTCGCATGTCTAATTAATATGGTATTTATTGGCAAATTTCTCAATGCTTTGAGATTTATGTACTCTAATATTAGGGCAGCTGTGAAAACTAATGGTGGTATAACAGCGAGCTTTCCATGTCTTAAAGGTACCCGTCAAGGTGATATAAGCAGTCCATTGCTGTTCATTTTCTTTATTGATGACCTTAAAGTAACATTACTACTCAAGCTCAACGAAACTTTCGTACAATATTTCGTAAAATAAACTTTACCAATTTAAAAACAGTGTTTCTTATGGTATTGCCGAAATTTTAAAGCCAGATGTGGTCTGGTAAAATAGATGTTTGTAGATACAAAATGCTCGTTGTTTTTCCATTTTAATTTGCCGCAACGACATATATTCATACGACACATCAACACTAACATGGTGTTCGTGTGTCGTATGAATAGGTATATTCGCGGGAAATTAAAATGGAATTGATTGTGTCACAAATAAATAAAAAACGAGCATTTTGTATGAACAAAAATCTATGTAATCATACCACATCTAGCGTTGAAATTGTGGCTATTGCTATAAGGAACACTGATTGTTTAGGTGTTTACTTTATTTTACGAAACACTTTACGAAATTTCCTTTGATTTTGAGCGTTATAGAGACTTTAATACATTTCTCAGGAACACATGTAAAAACGGCATATTTGTAACTAAAGACATCCCTAAAATATTGACTCTTATGTACGCAGATGACGTTGCTAATCCTGCCGATACAGTTATAAATTTACAACGATAGATTAATGTGATAAAGACATTTTGTGAAAATTCTCGGATGGCTCTGAATATGGACAAAACTGAAATTGTTGTCTTCAGAAATGTTGGACCAGTTTAATGCATAGAACAGTGGAAATATGGAACAAGTCCTATAAACATAGCCTCATTTTACAAATATATGGGTTTATTTTTTACTCCTAAATTGTCATGGTCACGATCGCAAAGAAACCTTGCATGTCAAGCAACAAAGTCTATAGTCTGTACTAGAAATTATCAAAAACAATATGGTTATTTTCATTTTAATGAGTGTTTAACATTGTTTGATTCCATGGTTAAACTATATTCTACTCTATGGCTCAGAGATATGGAGTTTTTCATTTTCGCCTATAATTGAACGTGTTCAAACGCACTATTGTAAATAGTTTCTGGGTGTTTCACGCTCGACAAACACAGATATGGTCTTATGTGAATGTGGCAGATTACCTATTAAGGTCGATTATGTGAGTCGTTTTATTAAATACTGGTGCAGAATACTCCAAATGAGTTCAAATAGGTATCCTAAATAAACCTATATTATGTTATATGATCTTGAATCAGTAGGTAGGCATACATGGGCATCAGAAGTAAAAGTATAATCCTTTGTAAGTACGGTTTTTGACTTGTTTGGCTTTCTCAAGACATCGGAGATATTGATAGTTTTATACATAGTTTTAGGCTTAGTATCAGATTGCCTTAAACAAGACTTGATAAATCATATTGATTCTTCACCTAGATGTGATCACTATAAACATTTAAAATCTTTATTAGAGACTAAAAATATTTATTAATGGACTTACCTTTTTCTCCTCGAAATAGATATACCACATTTCGATGTTCTTGTCACACATTTGCAATTGAAACAGGAAGACACTTATACAGGAATACCAAGAGCTGAGCGGTTATGTACTGTTTTAATCACAATATTGATGTTGTTGAGGATGAGCATCATGTTTTATTTGATTGTAAAAAGCACTCAGATATACTCTCATTCTATCTGCCAAATATACAACCCAATCATTTTACAGTTAATAGATTTTACAATTAACTAAACTCTGGAAGAAATTATGAAAGTCTAGCTGTTTGTAAGCTGATAAATAATATAATGAGAAGATAGTATTAATATAATGAAGATAAGTAATACTTTTGATCAATTAATAGTACATTTATCGTTGTATGTCAACTTTGTACACGACTTTGTTTTCATTCGAACGATTGTTTAGTTATATATAAAACTGCTTTTTTCTTGTTCTCCGTCTGTCAGATAACAATTATAAATGTATGTATATCTATGTTTATATTCAAGTCTATTTATATTCGTTTTGTTATGGGCCGGTGGCCTTGAATCAGAGACTGAGTAAACAAACAAAGTTTAAAGATTACATAACGGCGGAATTTTTACTGCATTAACTGTTAAAACGAAAAATGTCAAGTTACGTTTATTAGATTATAAGATCTATAACATGTGATGATGTTAATATATATTGTATAATTTAACGCAATATATATTATTACTATAATTATTGCCTTCGAACATCGCCGTTCTTTAGTAACGGCACAACAAAAATACTCAGAAAAAGTAAAAAATACACCAAATATTATATTTTAAGTTCAAACAGTATACATGTAATTGTTGGAACGCGCTAAATTTTATCTTGTTGTCGATGGGTTGAGTGAGTCGTAAATTATAATACAAGTTTACCAATTTTATTTTCAACCAATGCAAACGTCTTCTTTCAGTGACACCGATTTCTGCATCGAAATGGTGGTCGTGAAAGTGAAAGTACGCTAAATGTGTTGTTTCTTCTGAATTTCCGACGTTTTACCGTTCAACAGGGACAAAAGAACGACGTAGTTCGATGAAAACCTTAGTAAATGAAAAACGTACGTGGAGTTTATAGCATAATTCTCGTTTTATTGTGAAAAATCGACCGAAAATCGCCTTCCGTCATAACAGACATCTGGACGTCTGGAATTACACACTTCGATTTTGGGGTCATATTTGTGAAACTTTTAGCTGTTTTGGACAAACTTGGTGGATTTTCATCAAATAAAAGGTGTTTTATCATAGATGGACGCTTCCTGCTGGTAACCACAACGACATATGTGTGCATTGTTTGATCTTTCATGCTGTTGCATTGTTTTATTCAATACACCTGTGAAATCATCGTTGGATACCTTTACTCTTATTATATATATAAGGAACAAACAAACTGTGTCAGAGTTTATTTACAAGTCATCGCCGAGTCTTCAAAACAACCTTATGTGGCGACCTCGACGGCGGCTTAACGGATAAGTTTGAATGTAAAATAGTGTAATGCAGGGAAGATTTGTCTCTCCGATATGGTTCACATAATTCATTTAAGAACGGATTACTTACATAAACAATAATGGTGTAAGCGGAATTGAGCTGAAACCCTGTGATATTGAACTATTTAACGTTTTGTTCGCTGAAGACGTCGCCCTTTTTACCGAAACAATAGTTGGTTGCCAAAGACTTGATCTACTTCATGCGTTTTACTATGATTTTTATTTAACTGTAATTAACCAGAAACGCATATTGAATTATTCAAGAATGGTGGGCAATAGGTATCAAACGAGAACGAGATCTTTCAATAAACTCAAGAGTTTTGTTTTAAGGGTTTGAATAGTAAAATGTTAAAGGCAGAGATTTCAGAAAACACATTCAATTTTATGTGAAAGAAAACATAATTCGGTCACTCATGGTGACCCCTTTTTATAAATGGGGACTTCACTGTATGCACAACTGTTTAATATACTGAACGGGTAAAAAACAAACAAAGAAAGACTGCTTAAAGTCAATATTAAAATTCCCATAAATTGTTCACGTTGTACATGTATACACTTATCCAATCAGACCATCCCCCATCTGAGGGTGAGGATTTAGCATGTGATTATACCAAGCTTCACCTGGATGTGGATTGGCTGTCGTCGAAACTGGAACCAAAAATAAAACTTTGTGTATTAAAGTATTTCAATGAGCAAAACCTTTATATACAGTATTGAGGCTTTTGATATTTCAAATTGAAAGATGAGAGAGTAAAGCTGAAATGACTCAGCGATTTTCAAAACCTAATTTACATCTTTATGTGAAAGCTGTTACAAGTAATATCATCAAATCATCATCCTCATGATGATCATCATCATCATGATCATCATCATCAACATCATCATCGTCGTCGTCGCCGACATCATTATTATCGTCATCATCATCATCATCAAAATGATCAAAATCACGTTTGTTTCATTTCTTTACGATTTCACGCAATATATATATATATATATATATATATATATATATATATATATATATATATATGATTTAAAATATACTGCAGTGGTGATATTCATCATAAGAATATTAATAATAATCATAATTAACAATTTCATTATCAACGTCGGCAGCAATTGCAAATTCACCATCATCATCAAAGCTAATAAACTAAGTCAATTAGACGGCAGATGCAAAGTTAAATATACTTAAACATTTAAAGTTCATAAAAGCATTTTGTCAAAACTTGCGCTTCTGAACATTAATGCAATATTTTTAGCACTTGTTCTTTAACTATGTTTAAGTGCGATTGATAGTTCTTAAATACGTTCGTATAATTCATTGTGTCAATATTGTCATAGATCACGTGTCATTGTTGTATATAGCGGTAAACACGCTTTTTTGTTCTCCTTTGTCGGAGGAAATAAATCGCTTGTTGTGGTAAGTCTATCGTATAGCTCGACTTGCATTCAAAATATCGTAAGCACAGCTTTTAAATTATTTGTATGTGTTTTCGTGATATGCATATAAATGTATTGATATAAAGCGTATCGATAACTTGTGACTTGCCTTAAACAAAGTGCTACAAGAAGTAAACTAGAATTTATTTCATGCGAATTTTCTGTTTCCTTATTATCCTATATCCACGGCTAAATTTTACGTACCACTAAGGCAATTTAACGGTTGTTACTAATATAAGAAACACTCACCTTTATTTCCAGCAGTAGCACTACTTGCACTTGCTGTTTGTGTATGGGTTGTATCTACAGCAAATAACTAACAATAAATAGTTAGAAACCAATCAAAAATATAGAGTTTATATTTAGTGTTTACCCAGCTTAAGTATATCCTGTTCTACAATGACAATAATTGACTTTATTTGTTGCGATAAAACTGTTATTTATTCTGCGGGCCGATTAATTATCTCATCCGGCCCTCAAGCAACGATGGTATTAACGTCTTTAATACTTAAGCCCCGTTAAATGTACTTTTTATTACAGAACCAGCTTTCCGTATAAAAATCGGATTTAAGTTGTTGAGGTAAGTGTTTCTTCAATTATAAAATTGGCTGATCGATGAATCCTGTTAAAGCTCAAATAGAGGCATATATCTAATGTACAGAAGAGTTCCAGTTTCATTCGATATTTGTATTATCCAAACTGTGTGCTTCGTGTCGTTAACATTATGTTCGATTCATTCGTTGAGTTGTGGTTAATTGTATACTATTGATCACCGTTGGGTGAGACTGAATGTGGACGCAATTTTGTTTTTACGTAACGCGTTGGCCGTAACGTCTCGGGCTTTAGCTCCGGGGCCGATTTTCGATTATCAACATTTGGTCCTGCAGGGACAAACCTGATAATCATCTTGCTTTGACCGATAATCACATGCAGTCGAGTCAATTTTGTTACTATATATAGTAACATAAGTATTAATCGTGAAAAAGCATAACTGTTCCTTAGAGTTACTTCCTCGTTCCTTGAGGACCGATTATCATTTCTGGCCCTCAAGCAACGATGGTATTAACTTCATTAATACTTAAGCCCCGTTAACTGTACTATTTATTACTGACCCAGCTTTCCGTAACTTAAATTTTCATTCAATTGGTCACGCAATTTATGACGTATCTCATGTGACGTAATTTCTGTGACGAAACACAGTCTTAGCTAGGCTCTCTGATTTTAGGGACTACAATTCCGTCATGGAGGATTTATATTTGACAGTTAAATATTTTTTAGCATCAAACGAATCCAAAACTTATTTCGGATTATTTGTTTGTCATGCATTATTAGGAATCAATTTTGTGTAATCGCTCCAACAAGTCATTAGATTTCGTAAATCATGTTTTTTTGTGAAAGTGGTTAACATTCGATAAAAACGTTTAAAAATGTAGTGATTTAACATCAATATAAAATAACGGATGGAATAACAAACAAGTGATGTTTTTGTCAGAAACACAATGCTCCCTATGGCGCCGCTTTGAAAAAAAAATTCAATATATCATTTGGCAGGTTTAGAAATTGTCTCTCTTTTAAAGCTTATTACTTTCCTTGGATTTGTTTTTTGACTTTTGACATTTGACATTAAAGGATGATCTTGACCTTTGACCACTCAAAATGTGCAGCTCCATGAAAAATATGCATGCCAAATATCAAGTTGCTATCATTAATATTGTAACAGTTATGACCAATGTTAAAGTTTTGGTTAAAGTTTTGGGACACAATGACACACACAGTGACACACACACACAAACATACAATGACAGACAGGCCAAAAACAATATAGAATCTATCCCCGATCATTCAATCCGGGGGGGCATAAAAAGGACGGAATAGCACATTGTTGTTATTTTATAAATATATACATCGGATTTAAGTTGTCGAGGTAAGTTTCTTTGACTTTAACTATAAATTTTGCTGTGCGATGAGTCCTGTAAAAGCTCATATAGAGGCATAAGTCTTATGTACAGAAGAGTTGCAGTTTCAATCGATATTTGTATTATCCATACTGTGTGCTACGTGTCGTTAACATTATGTTGAGTTGTGGGTAATTGTATTGATCACCGTTGACTGAGACTGAATGTGGACGTCATTTTGTTTTTACGTAACGCGTTGGCCGTAACGTCACTTGCTTAGGATATTAGTGTTGACGAGTTTGTTAACCATGGTAATTAAGTAAGATATGCTTTTTCCGGGGCGAAATGGTTTAAAATCGTTGATTGATAATGCGTTGACTGTACACAATAATGATTGCTTATGGTTTACAGGCATTCATATGCGGGTTACAATTACAGATGTAGTCGACGCAACAATTAATTTATCTCGAGGTGGATGTTGGTACGTTTACAGTAAAACCAGTCAACAGTTTCTCTACCATTCATGTGTATGGATTTTGTTATACAATTATGATGGACGTATACTTTTATGCTTAATGTCTAATCACGAAAGCGAAACATAGATTCAGCTTGAAGTCCCATCGGTGTAAATGATCAAGCCGTTTCGTCGCTTTCACAATGATGCTATGTATTTAAACTTGAACCAATACGCAAACTTTGATTCGAACGTTTATAGCATTCAATCGATTTCAGTATGCATAGGTCGGTCGGTAAAAATGTACATGCGCAAAGTGTAGAATGTACTTAAAGAATGAGTGAAATCTTACTTGAGAAGAGTCTTTAAATATTATTCTATATAAACGAAATCGCTTAAATGTGCAAGAAATTAAGACCTCAGATTGACTGGACGATGGTAAAGAGAAAGAGTAAGCTTGAATTATTGCTGCATATATAGCAATTAATTGTGCATACCGTTTCAGTTTCTATAATATCAAATGATTCTTATGATAAAGTTTATTGGATTTGATTTCTCCCCAAAACGACTTGTTGTGAATAGGCGGCATAAACATAATAATGTCACAGAACAAAAAGTTATAACACAAGTTCCTTAACTTACTAGAAGTGTGTCAACAATAATGAATCTTGGTAATTAAACAAATGTTCACAATTATAGGTAACAATCACGCTAGAATAAATACAATACACATCAGTCAAATATAATTTAAAATGCCATTGCTTGTTTATTAATTAAGAGAACTTTGTTTAAACTTTGAATAATCAAATAATACCTACTATATTTACATATGAATGATTTCTCGGTTGAGCAGTTTGTTTTACAAAAATGTAGATCTGATGGCGTTGTCTCTAATGTGAAACATTGACCAGGGCTGCTTGAGTTTAGGTGAAGGAATGGCACGTAACTCGCAGATGTTCCTATGGTTATAATAGGATATACATATTGGTTGAGATGATTCCCGACCTTTGCGCACATATTTGATAAGGTCAGAGCATAGCCCGCATGAATTGCATGCTTTCGTTGTAAACCATTTAATGTTGGTGGATTCAATACATTACTAATTTTTGTTTGTTTTTAATTGTATGTTTTTTCTGTAAAATATTACATTTTGGAGTGATACTGATATATACACAGTCCAAATTTATAATATTAATTTAGGTTTTAATTACATAAGAATACATTCAAAACTGAAAATCCTACAAATCTGGATAATGACAGTTGTGGTTGGCAGATATTGGGGAGATAACCATGAAAGTCTAACCTTAAACATTATGTATTACAATTGTTCAAAATGTAGCAGATATTACCGTCGCTCCATTTGTAGCTATTACTTGAAACGGATAGCCCTGTCCAAAACTTTGTATTCATCAGTCCATTGGACGCAATAATCTGGTATAGATACTCTTGCTCCATTGAAGAAACAACAGACACGAGGTGACCTCCGTGGATATTGCAATAAAGGTCTGCTAAAGCACACATTCGTGATCTGTGGACCACCAATTCGTAGCAATAACCCAATAGACTCGTGTGCTTCATTAAGCTTTGTGTTTGCGGACATAGGTTGATATTTTCTGAAATTGAAATTGATGGTTACTTATGTTAAATAATTATGTGTTGATTTCCACGCAGGGTTTATTTATGTTATCCTATCATATTATTGTTTTACAATGGTCTACTATTAATTAATGATTGTTCAGCTAATTAATGAAATGTATCATTAATGTTAATTACCTGTTGCTGTAAAATTAGTAGATGTAGTTGCAATTGAAGTTGTTTTGGACGAATTTGTTGTCATCAGTGAAGTTATGGCTATATATGTATATGTATGTGCGGTAGTTGATTCGGTTGTAACAGTTGTTGAATGTTTTGAAGTGGGGATTGCTGAAGTTATTTGAGGTACAGTTGGCGTAATACTAGGAGTCTGTATCTGGCTGGCTGTTGAGGTCTTGTGTACCTCAGCTGTTATCCGAATTTTACACAAGTGTAATCAAATATCAAGTACAATTTTGAAAATCATTTATCTTCTCATCTGTCCAGTATTTGAATGATTTTAAAGTTGCTTTGTTGAATTTTACAGTAAATCAAACTTGCAGTGTCAGCTCGAAGCCCATGTGGTTTGGTAGTATACACTTCATGATTAAGTTTTTGAAAATCAGCATTTTTTGTATGCAAATTGTGTTTTTCCGTGAGTGAAAAAAGTCTTAAAAGCATTGTATAACTAAATATTACGACATCAAGCTTTCTAATAGACATTTATCGTATTTAAATTGTAATATTTAGAAAAGTCCATAACGCTTTAAATGATGTATTGGGGTTCAACAAAATGCATATTTATTTATTTTCTAAAACATACCATATTTACAGATGAAAGCCTGCGGTAAAGAACAATCACTATAGTTCCACATGCCATCCCTTCCGACAGCCTGGAAAGAACCACACTGTCTCGGCTCGTTGTTGTTTCCAAGGCTCAAAAGATGTGGTTGTATGTAAGCAGTGGTGGATCCTAGCGAAATATGTGTTTATTTAAACATCTTCTATAATGCATGCAGTTTATTTCATTTACAGTTAGATACGCATTATTCCATAATGCGTATACGTATTAGTTTTGCTGTTTTTAAGCGAGAATGATTGTACTTAAAGGGAGTATGCAAGTAATTCTTGCAATCTTAAGTCAACATATAAATATGGCCTCGGAATACTAAATAGCATAAATAAACAATCTGTATGTGGTACGAGAAATCGAATATTGTTTACTTCAGTCAATTACCTAACCGGCTGGTTAAAGCCGATGCCGACACGCTTACTTGCATTTGTTAGGAAACAAAATTGTGTCTTTGTGTCGTATGAACGAATCTGCACTAAATCTAAATTTAGATTTACATCGTACATGCATGATATACATGCTGGCGAATTCGACTGTTCATATATTTTCGATTTCTGAATTAAATATCAGGCTTATTTCGCATTTTTTGACACATGTTCTTCTTAACTTTTATTTTAATTTATATTGAATTATATGTATAATAAGTTTTTAACATATTTATATAAATTCATATATATTGGACAAAATCGGGCATGCTCCCTTTAATATATATTTCGTCAAAATAATAAAAAAATATGATTATAATTAAAAAATGTCGTAACAGTCACGTAATCGTCCCATCGATAAACTAATAAGCATATGCTGCTTAATACCGAATGTACGCGAAATTATGGGCTTTGTGTGAATATATATATAAACATGAAGGTAAACAAATCCCAAATTTCGAAAAAAAAACACTTAACCTTTCAAAGCATTAATATGCTATTGTACATTTTAATATTTTACAGAAATGTCTACATTCAAACAGACTTTAGACCCGAAGCCAATATCTGACTTCAATCGTCCAGAGATGTACGATACTGTTTACTTCTAGAATAGTACCAATGGACAACCAGCTAAATATACGTTCATTTATAATGCACCCTGTATAGTTCTCTTAATAATCAGACTTAGATTATTGGTGAATTTCAAATGAAACTTTTTTGTCACTTGCATTTAGGATCTTTTGAAAACATTAAACAATGATATTGAATATTAAGAATGGCATACAAATTACATTTAAAACGTATGTTTAAATAATGACAGGTATTTTTGTAAAACATATATACGTCACCATCACTCCATCGAGTGGTATTATCCATTGCTAATAGACCTGTCCAAAACGATTGGTTGACCAACCGGTTGTCCTTAAGAAATTGGAAAATAAATTCTTGCTCATCTATAGACGTAATTGAAAGTAGATCGCCACCCATGTGGTTACAGTAGACCTCTGCTAAATTCCGTGATCCCTTGAGATCATCTACGTATTCATAGCAGTGCCCAGTTTGTCTAGAATATGTGCTTTTCACCCTATTATTTGGGCAGAGATAACCGTCATCTAGAAATAAATCAAAACATATAAGGCTTGTTTGTTTACCTTTTTAATATTTTTGTTATATATTTGAATGCCCAATCGCTTTACCTTAAAATAGGAGTACACATTTTTTGGAACGTCCTTTTGACCTTTTATGCTTCAATTATTATTATTTGTTGTGTTTGATATTGATATCTGCTTTTATTTTTTTTAAATGAAATCATTATAATTGTAATTGAAGTTCACTTCTTTTGCGAACACCAAAGAATCATTTTTGAAAATCAATACATATTAAAAGTTATTGCAATTCCTAAAAGTACGATTTTTATAAATTAAAAAACAGAAGTAGTTACAACCCGAAGGTCACTGAACGAAATAAACCTGGTTTCGGAAAAACTTAATAAAGGCCAAGTATAATAATATTTTTCTAAAAATAAATGTTACAAATACATAGGTGAATCACAGCGACATGTTATTGCAATACATTGGTGTAAATATTGGAAATGTTTGTTGAAGTTGTGAATGCTTAGCATGAAAACGGTAATTTTTGTAACGGTTATGCTTCAACAAATCTGTAGTGTATTGAAACATAACACGTATAACATGAACTGCTATGAGTAAAAAAAATTTGTAAAATTATAAAACATGTTGATATGGTTTACTTACGAGCGGTTGTTGCTGCCAAACACGATTGGACATTTGTGTCGGAATTTGTTTGAACAAATCCTAGCTGTTAAACATAATTGTAGATAAACGGTATGAACATATATAATAGCATTACCTCTGAACAGATATGTCCCAGTGAGTCAGAAATATCCCATAAAAAGAAGTAAAGCTTATATTAAGGGTATGGCATAGTTGCAAGCCCATAGCTCTTCATGTTTCAAGTAAGAAGGAATAAACGAAAATACTCATTTAAAAACTCTTTTAAATATTAATGCTCTGTATAATTAAAAGCAGAACGGTTTGCTCAAAGGTCAAGGTTGCATATTAATTAATATGTCAATCTAGCGATTTAGGTTGTGAGAGGTCCAACAAAATCAGAGCAACATAAAACCTTATTCTGTAGGTGTGAACGTACCTTTTGTTCAATCAATACAGCCATCCAATTGTTTTTCATCTGAAGAAATCGAACAAAGACTCCTGGCTTGCATTCATTGAAACGGATGTGACCTATGACCAACGATCCAGTGTAATCCTTTAATTTCAGACCACAGATGTCGTTTAGTAGTACATGATGCTTTTGGTTTTTAATATAAAAGTCATTCGAAAAATTATAATTTAACATAGTTTGAAACAAATATCCCATCAAATCAAAATATGCAAAGACGATTAATATGTTAACTCTTGATCAATGATGTGTGGGTTTTTTCAACTTGTTTATTCATTGGATAATTTTAAAATAGATGACCAAGGATGTTTAACGTACCAGCTCGTAAACCGGAAGCCTGTCAACGACACTGCATACACACTGATTGTCAGCTAAGCAATTATGTAGAACAACACAGCTCAGTAATATTATCACAAGTATGTGACTTCTAAAATTGAAGACGATATATCGTATAATCGTAATGTCATGCGTTACAAATCAATTTAACATTCAGTAAAACAACATTCATCACAGCAGGTTACATGTTCTCATATAGGTTTCATTTTTTAAAGAATGTTAACGTTTTAAAGCATCATGTTGGCATCGCAATGATGCCGTATTGCCGCTAATAAAAACTCAATTATAGTTATAATATTATATAATATTCCTATTCGAGTAAAGCTCAAAAGTTAAGTTAGATACAACGTAAAACGTAAACATATGTTAATCGTATGAGCGTAATTACCGAAAGTTGAACACCGCCATTTTCCTTATCTGAACATTGACCGACGTGTACATACATGAATATCTACGTAAAAAAGCGAATTTAGACATTGTTATCGAAAGGAAGCTACACATTAACACACGTAAATCGCCTGTACATTTATGATGTTTATGTGTGTGGTATGCTTGCAAAAGAATAATCAATCTAATTGAAAAAAAAATCTAGTCGTTCATAAAAAAATTAACAACGAGCATAGACGATTGGTTCATATGTTCATGCCAATCTAACAAACTTTCATGTGCTCATCACTCAGGACGAACAGATTCATGACTTGACGATGGTTAATATTCGTTATCACAATTGTACATTTCTTAAACACAGGAAAATAATTTCTTCATCGATAATAGTGATGCAGTTTTAAACATAACTGATGTATTTAAAATTCATAGCCAGGTACATAAAAGTGAATTTTCATTTAATTTGATTTGTGACATAAATGATACTCGTGATTGTATATGCATTAAACTATTATTTCTAATTTATATTAAAGTAAAGGACTTAATTGTAACAAACCTTGCAGACGTAACTCATTATCAGCGAACGGAATTGTTAGAAGTACTTGCACACGATTAATTTCAAGACGTTTAGTACCACAATTACTTACTATGGTGTCTTAAACATAACACCCCTGGCACCTTTATTCGACAAAGCACAGCTTAGCCAGTGGGCGAGTCAGTGCCCCAGATAAGCTGCGTATATGCATCTTTCACCCTATTAAAATGTTTAAAAACGCAAAGAAATACAATATCATGCGTATTGGAAACGCAACCAATTTGACTTTTACGCACATTCCTAAAATTCAATGCGTACGATACAATAGCTTCAATAAAAAATTCTTTGCTCATTTTCGGTATATCCTCTTTGCAATTATAATCTTAATGCGACGTCGCTCTAATTCAGCAAACGTCTGGATGAAGAGCAGAAAAACAATCACAGTTATTCAAACGCTCTGCGGACTAGATTTCATAGTTAATTACAGCATCTGACCAAATTATTTATGGCAAACATGCGTTTACATCTGATTTAATCTGTTGCTCTTTGTGCATGTATTTTGTAAAGCGTCTGTACTTTCAGTTTCTACAACGATGCGAAATAAAAATGTTGAAGAGAGGTCGAAAGACGTCTGCGATTGTTGCGCCAAAATATCAATCGATCGAAAACTTTTTGAACCAAGAAAGCAAGAGCCATAAAGTGACAAATCATTCGTGTTATTATTTTTTTTGTAAGTTTGATGTTTTTATTATGCACAGTTTCAAGAACTAAAGATGTTATGAAACATCAGTTTATGACAGTTAGTTATAACAGTTTAAAGTTTTATTGAATCAATAAAAGTGTGCAGCTTCAACAGAAGTAATCTGAATCTGAATGGATACGTTGAAGTGACCTGGAAGATTGGCTTTCATTCAACGGGGAAAGCAGTAAAGATTTTAAGGTACGAATTTTTATAACTCATTTCACCCTATTTCAAGACTGAAATCACCCTATTTTTTTAAAATCAATGGGTAAAAACCCTATTTCCCAAATAATTATCTGGGGCACTGGGGCGAGTGTTCGAAAAAATGCTTTCACATTAATAAATATTTAGTAGTATTTATACATTCAGTTTACAATGTTATTGTTTAATGTTCGAGCAACACCAGTTTTGTTTTTACCATTCGTGTTTGAATATATACTTGTGCAGAAATCACTCTAACGTCCTTAAAACCGGTACACATATGTCCTTGTTATTAATTTATATATCAGCAACTGATGTTTCTGATTAATCAACTAATATTGCGAAAGCTAATTTCAATTACTAATAACATACTTTGTTGAAAAAACTCACATTTTCAATCACGTCAGGTAATTCAGCACGTAGACAGCACTAAATAACATGTGTCATGCGCCAAGTGGCGTGTAACTGATTTTTTTAAAACTCTTTTTAATACGATAAGTTTGACAAGTTACATGAAAGGTTAACTAGTTTACCGGAGTTGGTTGAGCAGTAGAACGCCCAATTAAAATGCCAGATATGTTTGTGTTACCTGTATCTCGAAATAATAATAGCTGCAAACACGTAATTACAAAAAAGTCAAAGTTGTTATGTCTATTAAAATTGTCAATACAATAAAAAGTACCAGTAAATCGCAGTGATTATAAAAATCCGTTATGGGAAAAAATATCAATAATGAAATGTCATTAGTTTTACGTAACATGAAAGTTTCTCTTCGCAAATAAATGGCAGTAAACATATTTTGTGTTTACTTCTTTGTGCTGACGTATATGTGTTGTTGTTTTTCAGTACATGTTTTTTATGTATCTCATTATTAAAATGTTTGACAAAGTCAACGGTAATGTTGAATTTAAGATGATTATTATTTTTAAAGGTAAGGGAGAGATGTTTTTACTTGACTACAATTTGGCGACCATAAATTGTTGTAGAGTGTTGTGTTGCATTCCTCTTTCCCTGTTTTTTTATTGTTAAATACTGTCCTTTTACAATTCTTTTATAAGATTTCAAATTTACCGGTATCTAAATAAACAGTAAGGACTTCTGGTCACACACCTCATAATTTTAAAACAGTTCACAATATCACAATAACAAAACCAACGACAACAAACTAAAATAATAACAGCACATGATACAATTATGGGTTGACGATGAAGACGATGATGCCCCAGCTTTGATTGTATACATCAAGGCAGGAGTAAAAAGATTTCTTTCTTTATGAACAGCAATGAAATTACAACACCATCTTACACTGAAATCAACAAAGTAAATGTAAAGTGCTTTTGTACATTTACCTTATTTAAAAACGCGCAAAATTTGATATTGTTTTATGACGTCCTACAATCACAAACATTGAATAGGCTTCTCATATAACCTAGTTTGGTCCAGCATATTACATGGGTCTAAAGAAGTTACTGTAGTAGTTTTTTCATCGTCCGTCTTCCTTTTTCAGAGGGGGGGGGGGGTCTGTCAGTCCACATTACATGTTTACTGTACCATTTTACCTTAGGGGTATTGTAATATCACTTACGGTTATTATTTCCCATGATCAGACGATGTGTTGGTTAAAAAACAATGCTGCTTGATAAAAGATCATCGTCGCAATTAAACGTTAAATGTTAGAACAGTAATGTTGGTTTTGTAAACAATCCAATATTGTGTCTTATGACTATTATTACAAGCGAACATGTGTAACTAAACTCACGAAGAGTGTGATGAGTTGTTAAATATAGGTCCTATTTCCAGCAATTTAAATCCGCCATCTTCATAGATCTCTTCTTTTTATGTATTGAACTAATGCATATATTTGTTAAAATTACGTTCATTAATATTGATAAGTTTGGTAAATCTTTACCAAAGTTTATCAAGATCGATACATAAATGGGGTATCTGGAGTGGTAACAAGGTTGTTTTTACTATTCGAAATGATGACATAGTTTTTGGACATACATTACTCAAAATCGAATTCGGCCAAGATATCGTCATGATGAACATTTTGAAAGTTTCATTTAGATTGGGCCATAACTGCCGTCTGGAGTGCTACAGATTTTTCGAAGATATGCCTTCAATGCCTAGCTAAGGGACACTCATGAACAAGAATCGACCTTGAAAATATATTTAACAAGAGCACCGCCATGCGGGTGCAGACCGCTCATCTATTTTTTTTTAAGGTGAAGGGACCTATCTCAATACTTGAATAAAAAAAGATGGAGGGGTGGGGTGGGGAGGGGTGTATAGTGTGGGGGTGTGTTCATTTATTACATTATCTTCCAAAACTAATAAATAAAAATAAAAAAAATCTTTTTTTTTGGGGGGGGGGATTCTAGTTTGGGATAGTTGGACGGTCTTTCAACAATAAAATAATAAAAAGAAATATTTTAAACCATGTTTTAAAAAATGAAACAAATTATTATTTTATTTTTTGGGGGGGGGGGGCATGGGGGATGGTTTGGGTGGAGTCTGTTGTAGTATGTCAGGTAAGAGTTGTTTTGTCAAAGTATTAATAAAATCTGATCATAAATAACGAAGTCATGGCAATTTTCGCAAAATTTAATTATTTGACCTTGAGAGTCAAGGTCATTCAAACGTCAAGGTAAAATTTAACTTTCCAGGTACAGTACCCTCATGATAGTATGAAAGTATTTGAATTTTGAAAGCAATAGCCTTGATACTTAAGAAGTAAAGTTGATGTAAACACAAAATTTAACCATATATTTAAAGTTACTAAGTCAAAAAAGGGCCATAATTCAGTCAAAATGACAACAAGAGTTATGCAACTTACCCTGTAAAGTCCCCTTATGATAGTTTGTGAGTGTTTCAAGTCTGAAGCAATAGCTATGATACTTTAGAAGTAAAGTGGACCAAAACACAAAACTTTTCAATTTTCTAAGTATAAAGGGGCCATAATTCTCTCAAAATGCCGGTCAGAGTTACATAACTTTGCCTGCACAGTCCTCTTATGATAGTTAGTATGTGTCGCAAGTATGAAAGCAATTGCTTTGATACTGTAGGAATTAAGTGGACCTTAACACAAAACTAAACCAAATTTTCAATTTTCTAATTATAAAAGGGGCACATAATTCTGTCAAAATGCATGCCAGAGTTATCAAACTTTGCCTGCCCAGTCCCCTCATGATAGTTAGTAAGTGTACCAAGTTTGAATGCATAAGCTTTGATACTTAAGGAATATAATGGACCTTAATACAACACTTAACCAAATTTTCAATTTTCTAAGTATAAAAAGGGTTCATAATTCTGTCAAAATGCACGACAGAGTTATCTAACTTTGCCTGCCCAATCCCCTCATGATAGTAAGTAAGTGTACCAAGTCTGAATGCAATAGCTTTGATAATTTATGAGAAAAGTGGACCTAAACACAAAACTTAACCGGACGCCGACGCCAAGGTGATGACAATACCTCAATTTTTTTTTCAAAAAATAGGTGAGCTAAAAATGAACATTCTGAAAAAAGAATCATCAAAATTGAGTCAAAATCGTGGCTTCTACATTATCAACAAGGATTTTCTATGTTTTGGCAAGGTTTCTTAATTTTTGGGGGCACATGACTCAGATTCAAACCTAGCCTACACATTGCCAAGATAAACATTATGACCAAGTTTCATCAAGAGTAAGTCATAAATGTGGCTTCTTGAAAGGAAACAATGTTTTTCTAAGACTTGAACTTGTTACCTTGTTTGTAATCACACGAGACCCACACTTGAACTCGACATTTTTATTGTAAACAATCTGACATTGAGTCATTAATGTGGTTTCTAGAGCGGCAACAAGATTATTTCTAGATTTTACCGTATTACCTACATTTTAAGCACGTGGCCAATGTGATATTGGCTTAGATAGACATTTAAAAATCCTTTGAAATGATATACTTTAATCAACCGTCATAATTTGAATGAAACTACTGTTTGTTGCGAAAATAGATCAGCCTTGCTTGTACCAAAATACAAGATGGTTTGTCCTCTGCTTGCGCAATCCAGGATAGGTATATTGATCCACTATAGTAAAATGTTAAGCTTTAGTTATTCGCTGGTGGGTTCTCATTATGTCAGTCATACATTAAGAAACAACAGCTCTGTTGTTGGAAAAACTTGGACCACAATTTTGTAAAAAAAAAGCAAATGGGGTGAAATAGTTTATTGCCATATTTATAATTACAACTTTCAGTATTTTGACAATTCCTTTCTTTGTAACTTTCAAAAACAATATCTAATTAAACCTTAATCATCAACAATGTCTAACATGTAATTGTAGGCCTAAAACAATTCTGTTGTTTCCACTAACCTGGCCTGCCCTTATAATAATGGCAATCTTAAACTTTTTTTGGGTTTCTACCATTAAGTTTTTTATTAATGTTTCAATGGAAGAAATGTCATTGTCATCAGAAAAAAGACCCCCCACCCCTTCTCCAAAAAAGAATTTGGATATATTACATATACCATTTTTCAGATATGTTAGTGGAAAACAACTTATTTGTTTGGACTTACAAGAACTGTTTAAAAAGACATCGGATTCCATTGTAACAGAACTGTAGCATCATAAATCATAATGCAAGATAAACTAAAAGTTCAATAATAAATGTCATGAACAATACTACAGGCACATGATCCATTTACCTGATATTAATTGTTTACAAGTTGAAAAAATTCATCTGAACTTATAACTAAACTTTATTTTTGTTTACATTTCTTTAAAAATTAAACTGCACAAAAATACAAAAACATATAGTTCATTTACTGTAGGAAGTCAAAAACAACCTCAATAACAAGCATAAAAAATGACTAAAATAAGTAAAACTACCTTGTAAAAAACAAATTCAAACACACAACTGTTTTGTAAAGAAATCAGTTAAGGGTCAAGGAGACACTCAAAGCCAATATTAAACAAGAGGGCCTGAAAGGCCCAAGGTATCCCCCGCAACATATGCTTTGATTGAGGATGGGTGCAAATTGGACGGATGAACATAATGATAGATGGACGGACGGAGGACAATAACACAAAACTAAGACAAAGGAAGGTTCTTAAGCCTTCACAATTTATTTAGGTGAATTAATAAGTCATGTGTTTTCACAAAAACGCGCTTCCAAGATATGGCTCCGGACACAAAAATGCCTATTATAGTAAAAAGCATTTTTTCAAGATACAAAGGGCCATAAGTCTGTTTTTAACAGATGGTGTACAATGCCATTTGGCGTGCATCATCCTCTTATGCATATATATATACTCATACCAAGTTTAAATGAAATCCGCCAAAGCACTTCCAAGATATGGCTACGGACACAAAAGTGCCTATAGTAAAAAGCATTTTTTCAAGATACAAAGGGCCATAAGTCTGTTTTTAACAGATGGTGTACAATTCCATTTGGCGTGCATCATCCTCTTATGCATATATATACTCATACCAAGTTTCAATGAAATCCGCCAAAGAACTTCCAAGATATGGCTCCGGACACTCAAAAGCATTTTTTCAAGATACAAAGGGCCATTAGTCTGTTTTTAACAGATAGTGTACAATGCCATTTGGCGTGAATCAACCTCTTATGCATATATATACTCATACCAAGTTTAAATGAAATCCACCAAAGAACTTCCAAGATATGGCTCCGGACACAAAAGTGCCGGACGGACAGCCGGACGGACGGACAACGCCAAAACAATATCCCTCCGCCTCTGGCGGGGGATAACAATCAGATGGAATTTGTTTTATCCATTTCTTTACAAGCATAATTAAATTAATTATTGAGGGTCCTGACTAATTATAATGGCCAATGTTATAGATGTTCCTTTTTGTTCCCTGAACACTTCGTTTAACTGACAGACATCAAGAGACTGACCATATTCATTTTTGTATCTATTGGAGTGTTGAAAACCAAAGACTTCATGATAAACATGCCAGTCCACTTCTTCAGCAAGAATATATTGGTGTTGTTTAGACAGATTAATTAACAATATACAGACATACAGGTTTTCTGTTTTGGCCATTTTGGAAAAATTCAATATTAAAGAAATGTGTTACATACATGTACAACAAACACAGACAAACATAATGACACAATATAAAAACACAATAACGAAAACATGATATTGAAATGATATTGTTTCTCTATTTTTTGTCTTACTATAAAACAGGTGACTTGTGATTTAAGTGGAATGTCAAAGAATGTTACAATGGTTTTTGTTTAAATTCTTAGTGATGAAATAAATAAACAAAAGGGTTATGATGGCCCTGGGCTTGAAATGTCCCACAGAACCAGGACAAGGACAAACTACCATGTTCTTTAACAACTCAGAGATTTTTGTTGAAGGGGGTCACCCAATGAAAATTTCTGTGACATTATTTTCAAAAAAACATTTTAGTGAAATTATTTTGAAATCTTAACAACGGTTTGTGAGATGATTTTATGAATGTTTCACAATACAATGCCATGCAACACTACACAAATTGATGAAACACAACTCATGTCAACAAGTCACAACAACACAACTCAAGTCACAAGTCAAAACAATACAACTCAAGTCAAAACAACACAACACAATTAAATTTGACTTGTGTTAACACAATACAAGTTAACACAATACAACACAAGTAAACACAATACAAAAATTAAAGAAATAGTAAACATTAAACTAGAGCTTTGTCACAGACATGTATACATGTATACCCCCACATGCTGCATTGACACAGAATATTTTGCATGCTGTCGTCATAAAACAAGAGAAGCTAATTTATTGTGATTTTTAAGAATTATTATGCCATTATCATTTATGGCCATTTTGACCACACCGTCCAATGATGGTGAACAAATGTGCCAAATAATTTTAAAATCTCAAAATGAACGACATAGTTACGGCCTGGACAAGCTCATGTATGGCCATTTTTTACCTTTGAACTCAAAGTGTGACCTTGACCTTGGGGATATGGACGTAATTCTTTCGCACGACACACCTTCCAATGATGGTGAACAAATGTGCCAAATGATTTTAAAGTCTCACAATAAATTACAAAGTTATGGCCCAGACAAGCATTTGACCTTTGAACTCCTTGGAGATATCGACCTACTTCTTTCCCATGACACACTGTCTGATGATGGTGATCAAATATACCAGGTCATTTTAAAATTTAACGATAAATGACATACTTATGGTCAGGACAAAGTTTCTGTTTAAAACGCACTAAGTGACCCAGTGACCTAGTTTCTGACTCAATATGACCAATATTCAAACTTGGCCTAGACATCATCTAGATACAACTTGTGACCAAGTTTGGTGAAGATAGGATGAATTTTTGGGACAAACTGACTGACAAAGTGACTCCTCTTTAGCCCCCATTACCAATGGTAATGGGGGTATAATAATACTAATGTCTGATTAGTCACTATTATTCAGTTCGATTAAATATTTTTACTGACAATGGTCTATTACAGTATGGAAAGTGACAGCAAATAGTAGTTGGCCTAAATGATATTATATAGTTGTTTAGTAATAAATTTTAAAACAAAACCATTTTTGCCGGATTTAAAATCCATTTACAAAACAAAACAAAATGTTAACTTGTATCTGAAAACCTGCTATGAGTTGAAATGTAACAAGGGCTGTTTGTAAAACATGCATGCCCCCCATATGGGCTGTCAGTTGTAGTGGCAGCCATTGTGTGAATATGTTTCTGTCACTGTGACCTTGACCTTTGACCTAGTGACCTGAAAATTAATAGGGGTCATCTGCCAGTCATGATCAATGTACCTATGAAGTTTCATGATCCTAGGTGTAAGCATTCTTGAGTTATCATCCGGAAACCATTTTCCTATTTCGAGTCACTGTGACCTTGACCTTTGACCCAGTGACCTGAAAATCAATAGGGGTCATCTGCCAGTCAAGATCAATGTACCTATTAAGTTTCATGATCCTAGCTAGGCGTAAGCATTCTTGAGTTATCATCCAGAAACAATTTTACTGTTTCAAGTCACTGTGACCTTGACCTTTGACCTAGTGACCTGAAAATCAATAGGGGTCGTCTGCCAGTCATGATCAATGTACCTATGAAGTTTCATGATCCTAGATATAAGCATTCTTGAGTTATCATCCGGAAACCATTTTACTGTTTCAAGTCACTGTGACCTTGACCTTTGACTAGTGACCTGAAAAGCAATAGGGGTGATCTGCCAATCATGATCAATGTTCCTATGATGTTTCATGATCCTAGGCGTAACCATTCTTGAGTTATCATCCGGAAACCATTTTACTGTTTCGAGTCACTGTGACCTTGACCTTTGACCTAGTGACCTGAAAATCAATAGGGGTCATCTGCCAGTCATGATCAATGTACCTGTGAAGTTTCATGATCCTAGGCCTAAGCATTCTTGAGTTATCATCCGGAAATCATTTTTTCTATTTCGAGTCACTGTGACCTTGACCTTTGACCTAGTGACCTGAAAATCAATAGGGGTCATCTTCCAGTCATGATCAATATACCTGTGAAGTTTCATGATCCTGGGCGTAAGCATTCTTGAGTTATCATCCGGAAACCATTTTACTATTTACTAAGCGTTCTTGAGTTATTATCCGGAAACCATCTGGTGGACGGACCGACCGACGGACCAACCGACAGATGTGCAAAACAATATACCCCCTCTTCCTCGAAGGGGGGCATAAATATTGAGGAAATAAGTTTGAATATGATCTGCTCAATATTAAAAAATGTTGTTTTTTGCACCATTTCCATAAAGTAACAAGAGCTGTCTCCATAGGATGACATATGCCCCTGAAAAACACTTTGATAGAATTTATGAGCAATTTTCCTTAATGCAGATTTCGAAACCTAAACGCGGACCCTAAGTTCAAGGTCAAGGTCAAAGGGGTCAAAATTTGTGTGCATATGGAAAGGCCTTGTCCATATACACATGCATACCAAATATGAATGTTAAATCTGAAGCTACATAGAAGTTATGAGCATTTTTTCAAAAAAGTGTGACAGACGGACAGACAGTGCGATCACTATAATATTATGCCCTCCTTCAGGGGAATAAAAATACTCAAATAATAAGTAAACAAGAGCTGTCACCAAAGGATGACTTATGCCCCCTATAAACGCTTGATAGAAGTTATGAGCTTTTTTGGAAACCTAAACGCAGATTTCCAAACCTAAACGTGGACCCTAAGTTCAAGGTCAAGGTCACAGGGGTCAAAATTTCTGTGCGTTTGGAAAGGCCTTGTCTATATGCACATGCATGCCAAATATGACATTGCTATCTGAAGCAACATAGAAGTTATGAGCATTTTTCCAAATCTAAACGCAAAGTGTGACAGACAGACGGACGGACAGCCCGATCACTATATGCCCTCCTTCAGGGGCAAATTTTTTTATATATATTTTGAGTAGTTTATGTTAGACTTTTCCAGCATTCATCTGGCTGTTTAGACTTCAATTTCTGCGCTAACTGATGTAGCTGACACAGGATTCATTTGACTATTTAGAATGCCGTTTCTGTGCTGACGGATGTAGCGGATACAGGATCCATTTGACTATTTAGAATGCCGTTTCTGCGCTGACGGATGTAGCGGATACAGGATCCATTTGACTATTTAGAATGCCGTTTCTGCGCTGACGGATGTAGCGGATATAGGATCCATTTGACTATTTAGAATGCCGTTTCTGCGCTGACGAAAGTAACGGATACAGCAAGGTATCTTAACCACAATCACAGTCAGCACTACCCCTGCCAGGAAACTGAAGACACACCAACCAGCAATTGCTAAAAATAGAAATGTAATTCTGATTATAACTTAACAAGTATAATTATACATCTTTGAAAAAACAAGAGGGCCATGATGGCCCTGTATCGCTCCACTGTTTTTTCTTTGCGAAGAAAACGTGCAATGCGCATGGGTTGAAATGTACTCAAGCATTTGACTTTCTCTTTCTATCCCTAGTCCCACTGGGGGTTTAAAGTTGGAAGGGTGAGCATTTTTATACATGGAAAAAGTTACTACCGTGTTAACTAAACAGACTTAAAAGCCCGGGAATTGTTGCACAGGTCCTTTGCTTATAACGTAGGTACATTTATCTCTCCAAAAGATATTGTCGTTCTTTCTATGTCACATATTTTTAGATGCTGAAGATCAAATCTACGCATTTGATCTGAAACAGATTCACAAGACCCATAGTAATCAAAATGCCTTAACCCAACGACACATTTTGGACTTTCCCAATTTGAAAGAGGTTGCAGACGTCAATTAAATTAAAATGGAATATGAAGGAAATGATCAGGTAGGGTAGAAATCATTGTGATAAAAGGAGAAATTGCTCATCAACCCACACATCCCTAAGACCAACAGGCCTGAGAATATTATGATAATCTAAAGATTATTTCTTTATATTTATATATGTATTTAATTAAGTAATACATTTGACTTCTAAGATCAATTCATAACTTATATTAAGAAAATTATAAATTGGTCAGAAATATATATGGATTGTTGAGCAATTGACAATCATATCCACAATTCATGAGTCACGATTCACAAATGGAACAATGAAACATAAGTGATTAAAAAGCAGCATATACGATAGTTAAGAACATTGCACTTCATTAATTTCAACACCTTCTCTTGGATACAAAGTTTGAGTTTACCGTGCAGTATCATATATTGACTTTTCTTGAAATAATTATGTTCATGGAAGTTGTGTTTTTAAAATCAATAACATATTATAAAACTGGTTTAAACACTACACAAGACATGAAATTAACATGTCATCCAAAATATTTTCATCCGGATATATGGTCACTTTCGACATAATAAAATAAAACCCGACTTTTAACAGTTTGTAAAAAAAAATAAAATAACACATGTTCTTACTTCAATGCCTTTGTAAGCAGTCACCATCTGACCTAAAATGGCACTAAATGACAGGGTTTTATCTTATGTTTTCAAGATGTTGATGTTGTTGGTCACAGCCAAACGACCGCAGTAATCTCCACTGGTAAACGTCATATGTTCAGTTTTGTGAGCCCCGGGGCCGGGTCAAATTTGAGCCCAGGGGAATAATTTGAACAAATTTGGTAGAGGACTATTAGATATCACTACATACCAAATTTAGTAGCCCTAGATTCTATAATTAAGAACAAGAAGATTTTTAAAGTTTGCACACAATAGGCCTTATTTAAGCATAATTATGTTCATTTTTGTGACCCCAGGGGCAAGGTCAAATTTGTTCCCAGGGGCATAATTTGAACAAACTAAGTAGAGAACTATTATATGTCACTACCTACTGAATTTGGTAGAAATAGGCCCAATGGTTATGGACAAGAGAATTTTTTTAGTTTGCACAAAATGGGCCCAATATAAGCATATGTTCAATTTTGTGACCCCTGGGGAACGGTCAAATTTGATCCCAGGGGCTTAATTTGAACAAACTTGGTAGAGGACTATAAGATGTCATTACATACCAAATTTGGTAGCCCTATGCCATACGGTTATGGACAAGAAGATTTTTAAAGTTTGCACAAAATAGGCCTTATACAAGCAAATTTTCGATTTTTTGACCCCCCAAGGCAGGGTCAAATTTGACCCCAGGGGCATAATTTGAACAAACTTGGTAAAGGACTATTAGATGTCACTACATACCAAATTTGGTAGCCCTAGGCCCAATGGTTATGGACGTAAAGATTTTTAAAGTTTGCACAAAATAGGCCTTATATAAGCAAATTTTCAATTTTTGACCCCCCGAGGCAGGGTCAAGTTTGACCCCAGGGGCATAATTTGAACAAACTTGGTAGAGGACTATAAGATGTCACTACATACCAAATTTGGTAGCCCTTGGCCCAATGGTTATGGACAGTTAGATTTTTTAAAGTTTTCACAAAATAGGCCTTATATAAGAAAAAGTTCAATTTTTTGACCCCCCGGGGCAGGGTCAAATTTGACCCCAGGGGCATAATTTGAACAAACTTGGTAGAGGACTATCAGAAGTCACTACATAGCAAATTTGGTAGCCCTAGGCCCAATGGTTATGGACAAGAAGATTTTTAAAGTTTGCACAAAATAGGCCTTATATAAGCACATTTTCAATTTTTTAACCCCCCAAGGCAGGGTCAAATTTGACCCCAGGGGCATAATTTGAACAAACTTGGTAGAGGACTATAAGATGTCACTACATAGCAAATTTGGTAGCCCTAGGCCCAATGGTTATGGACAAGAAGATATTTAAAGTTTGCACAATATAGGCCTTATATAAGCAAATTTTCAATTTTTTAACCCCCAGGGGCAGGGTCAAATTTGACCCCAGGGGCATAATTTGAACAAACTTTGTAGAGGACTATAAGATGTCACTACATAGCAAATTTGGTAGCCCTAGGCCCAACGGTTATGGACAAGAAGATTTTTAAAGTTTGCACAAAATAGGCCTTATATAAGCAAACTTTCAATTTTTTAACCCCCCAAGGCAGGGTCAAATTTGACCCCAGGGGCATAATTTGAACAAACTTGGTAGAGGACTATAAGATGTCACTACATACTAAATTTGGTAGCCCTACGCCCAATGGTTATGGACAAGAAGATTTTTATGGTTTGCACAAAATAGGCCTTATATAAGCAAATTTTCAATTTTTTGACCCCCCGAGGCAGGGTCAAATTTGACCCCAGGGGCATAATTTGAACAAACTTGGTAGAGGACTATAAGATGTCACTACATAGCAAATTTGGTAGCCCTAGGCACAATGGTTATGGACAAGAAGATTTTTAAAGTTTGCACAAAATAGGCCTTATATAAGCAAATTTTCAATTTTTTGACCCCCGGGGCAGGGTCAAATTTGACCCCAGGGGCATAATTTGAACAAACTTGTTAGAAGACTATAAGATGTCACTACATACTAAATTTGGTAGCCCTTGGCCCAATGGTTATGGACAAGAAGATTTTTAAAGTTTGCACAAAATAGGCCTTATATAAGCAAATTTTCAATTTTTTGATCCCCCGGGGCAGGGTCAAATTTGACCCCAGGGGCATAATTTGAACAAATTTGAAAGAGGTTCACCACATGACCATTCCTGAGAAATTTCATCAGAAATGGACCAGTAGTTTAGCAGAAGAAGATGTTTAAAGAAAAAGTTAACGCACGCACGGACGCACGCACGGACGCACACACGACGGACACAGGACCATGACATAAGCCCCGCTGGCCTTTGGCCAGTGGAGCTTAAAAATCACATATATTTTGTTTCATTCAATCATGCAATCAAACACTCGCCATAAATAATGGCATGTAGGTATGCCCCCATCCCCGACTTGTGGGAGTATAACATTTGTTTATTGTACATTTTAATGGACCACTCACTGATCAGCTCCAATAGTAATAGGTTTTGGACACTAATGGACCCTTAACATACATGTTAATTACTATTTCATTATAAGCTGTGTAGTTGATATTAAAATATGGAAAAGTTGCACACAAACTACCAGTATAACCTGTTCTTTCTTATCACAACAAAAAGGTTTAACTCTGCTAAATTGAAAGTGAGAGTTACTGGCCTTCATCAGTGACATCATAAAAGGATAAAAAGATATGTGTGAAGTTTCAATAGTTTATCTGTAGTTGTTAAAGAGATATGTACGTGTTAAATTCAAACCTTAACTTAAATTTCGTCTTGCATGCAAACCTAAACCAGATTTAAAATTACAAAACCAGACTTAAAATAATGCAATCATAATAAAAAGCTGGTGAAAGTTACAGGTTGGTCTGTGAAGTTTAATGTTAAAATGTTGTATCATATCTGAGATACAGCACTGAAAAGGGCAATTACTCTTATTTAAGAAAGTAAACGGTTATGCTTCTTAAGCATGGCAACTCTCCTTGTTAATCTCAATACACCCAATAAGTTTCATGTTAAAATGTTAGTATCTGAGATATAGCCCTAAATAAAATCATCATACAAACAAGAGGGCCTGGAAGGCCAAAGTTGCTCACCTGAGATAACAAGAGATTATTGGGACAAATCTTCTGACCAAGTTTCATGAAGATCGGAAAATAAATGTGGCCTCTAGAGTGTTAACAAGGTTTTACTATAGCCAAATAAGGAAAAATGCCCCGCCCCCTGGAAGCCATGTTTTCAACCAACCGGCATCATTTTTGAACTCATCCAAGATATTATTCTTCTGACCAAGTTTCATGAAGATCGGACAGTAAATGTGGCCTCTAGAGTGTTACAAAAGATTTTACTATAGCCATATAAGGAAAAATGCCCTGCCCCTTGGAAGCCATGTTTTTCAAGCAAACATAAATACTTTCGAACTCATCCAAGATATCATTGAGACCAATCTTCTGACCAAATTTCATGAAGATTGGACAATAAATGTGACCTCTAGAGTGTTAACAAGGTTTTACTAAAGCCATATCTAGCAATATAAGGAAAAATGCCCTGCCCCTGGTTGCCATGTTTTTAAAGCAACTGTAATCATTTGTGAACTCATCCAAGATATCATTGGGACAAATCTTCTGACCAAGTTTCATGATGATCGGAAAATAAATGTGACCTCTAGAGTGTTAACAAGGCTTTACTATAGCCATATAAGGAAAAATGCCCGGCCCCTGTGGTGGCCATGTTTCTCATCCAATTGGCATCATTTTTGAACTCGTCCAAGATATTATTGGGATGAATCTTCTGACCATATTTCATGAAGATCAGACTATAAATGTGGCCTCTAGAGTGTTAACAAGATTTTACTATAGCCATATAAGGAAAAATGACCAGCCCCTTGGCAGCCATGTTTTTCAAGCAAAGGTTACCATTTTCGAACTCATCCAAGATATTATTGGGATGAATCTTCTGACCAAGTTCCATGAAGATTGGACAATAAATGTGGCCTCCAGAGTGTTAACAAGATTTTACAATAGTCATATATAGCCATATAAGGAAAAATGCCCCGCCCCTTGGCAGCCATGTTTTTCAAGCAAAGGTTACCATTTACGAACTCTTCCAAGATATTATTGGGATAAATCTGCTGGCCAAGTTTCATGAAGATCGGAAAATAAATGTGGCCTCTAGTGTTAACAAGGTTTTACTATAGCCATATAAGGAAAAATGCCCCGCCCCCTGGCGGCCATGTTTTTCAACAAACGGGCATCATTTTCGAACTCGTCCAAGATATTATTGGGATGAATCTTCTGACCAAGTTTCATGAAGATCAGACAATAAATGTGGCCTCTAGAGTGTTAACAAGATTTTACTATAGTCATAGATAGCCATATTAGGAAAAAGGCTGCCCCTTGGCAGCCATGTTTTTCAAGCAAACATAACCATTTTCGAACCCATTCAAGATATCATTGAGACCAATCTTCTGACCAAATTTCATGAAGATTGGACAATAAATGTGACCTCTAGAGAGTTAACAAGGCAAATGTTGACGGCTCACGACGCACCACGGACAAAAAGCGATCACGTTATGCTCAGGTGAGCTAAAAACAAACAAAGGGCAATAACTCTTATTAAAGAAAGTGTAGAGTTGTGGTTCTTGTGCATGACACTTCTCTCATTGATATCTATACACCTACGAAGTTTCATGTTGATATCTTATATAGTTTCTGAGATATAGCCCTACAAATTTTGTGACAGCTGAACAGACAGACTGACAGACGGACAAGCCCGATTCTATATCCCTCCGCCTTTTGCGGGGAATAAAAAGTGTCTTCATTTTTAAAAACTCTATCTAGAATTACCATTTTAAGTTTGATTGAAAGCCATCAAACCATTTATCAGAAACAAGGTCATCATCAATGAACATACAAGTGTGAATATATGAATTTCTAAGTGCATTAATATCTGTTATTTGACAGATTTCAACCATTTAATTAACTTGACATACAGGTTTCTTTTTAATTTTGGGAATTTTCATTTTAAGTTTGCATGAAATCTTGACATCCATTTGTGAGGAACTGGCTTCCACCAAAACTAAAACCAATATAAAAATAGCACATATGCTAAGTGTAAGAAGGCCCTTTATTTGGACAATATCAAACTAAAGTTGCAATACTTGATAAATGAGTTCATTTTGATATGGGGACTTGTAATATGCTTGATAGAATTCTATAATTCAATTTCTGAAAAAAGTTAACAAAACAAGAAGGCAAAAATGGTGCTAAAACACTCATCTGAGTTCAAGGACACCGACTGATGAAGACTTGACCAGGTGATCTAGTTTACTACACTCGACCAAGAATCATACAAGGCCTTCATATTTTCAAGATAAACATTGAGACCAAGTTTTATAAAAACTGAATCATTAAAGTCGCCCTTAAGTGGGTACAATTTTTTTCTGATTTGACCTGATGACCTACCTTTTAGAAGCATCTGAGCCGGATTCAAACATGTCCTACATATTATCAAGATACCAATCTGTGTTTCATCAAGCAGGAGTCTTAAACTTGAAACCAGAGAGATGACTTTTCTGACCTGGTGTTCTTGTTTCAAAATGCATGTTACCCAGACACTACGTCCCCTTTTGCGCCGCATTGAAGCTATATATTTGACCTTTGACCTTGAAGAATGACCTTGACCTTTCACCACTCAAAATGTGCAGCTCCATGAGATACATGTACCTTGAGATAGCCATATCTGCTCTCGAGCAGCCTGTCATGTTTTTAAACAAACCAGAACTTATTTTTAGCTCATCCAAGATATCATTCTAATATTCTATATTCTATTAAATATTCTAATAAATAGGATTTGATATCATTCTAACAAATGATCTGACTAAGTTTCATAAAGATTCGACAATAAATGTGACAAATGGAAAGTAAACAAGGTTTTACTATAACCATATACAGAAAACTGCCCTGTCCCCTGGCGGCCATGTTTATCAACCAAACGGAACCAATTTCGAACCCCTCCAAGACGTTATTGGGACACATAAAATAACACAGTTTCATGGAGTTTGGACAATAAATGTGGCCTCTGAAGTGTTAACAAGGTAAATGTTGATGACAGACGACGGACGCAAGGTGATCACAAAAGCTCACTATGAGCACATTGTGCTCAGGTAAGCTAAAAAGGGCAAAAACCTATTGTACTGAGACCATCTGTACTTAAAAAGCCAATCCAAATTTTCATTAAGAGCTTACAGTTTTTAGTGTCCACATTTGGTGGGGAACAGTTGAGCTCATCACTTCCGTCACCACAGTCGTTCTTCCCATTGCACCTCCAGTCTGGCAGCATGCAGATGCTGTTGTTGCACGAGTGTCCACACACTGAAATATCAACAAATTATAATATATATTCTTTTTCTATCAGCAAACAGCCCTCCTGTGTTTGTTTAAATCTTAAATGTCGGTACTCGATTTTGTAACAAATCACATGTTTAAAGCAACAATCAACAGATTATAATTCAAGACATTTTAAACTTACATCACTTTAATATTTAATGAAGGCTGATGATGTTCATTTTTATTTAATTTTCAACTATTTATTTCTTAAAGCAAGTTTGTATGATTTTATTACTTTATAATAAATTTAACAAATAACAAACACTAATAAACATGTGAAATACATGTTAATCAATACATATAGATGCAATTTGAAAGTGTGCAAAATTGTCATTAAATCTATAGCCTAGTTAGCATGTAATTTATTATATTTTTAAATTTTAAAACCTAAAGTAGAATTTCTATACATATACGTTTATTTCCACAAACGCGATTATTTTTAAGTTTTAAAGCGCAAAAAAGACAGTAACCACCAGATTTATTCTAATTGGCATAGATAAAATTAAATCTATAGCATAGTTAGCAAGTAATTTATTATTTTTGTAAATTTTAAAACCAAAAGTAGGATTTCTATAGGCATACGTCCATTTTGACAAACGCGATTATTTTTAAGTTTAAAAAGTGCAAAAAAGATGGATTTCTACCTTGTAACCAACAGATATCTTCTAATTGGCATAGATAAAATTAATATATAGCTTAGTTAGCAAGTAATTTATTATTTTTCAAACAGTACCACTTTTAAAACCGAAAAAAGGATTTCAAGCCGTACATGTATACCTCCATTTCAACAAACGCGATTATTTTAAGTTTGTAAGCGCAAAAAAGACGGATTTGTACATTGTAACCACCAGATATATTCTAATTGGCAAAGATAAAATATGTTTCTTATTTATACTTAAATTTACTTTCATTTTAAGGTGTGTGGCTTTAATTGTTTTCTAAAAGTGCGCTGCATTAATTATATCAAAGGAAGTTACTGCAATCAGTTTCTTTAACCTAACAATGACGATTAAAGCTTAAACCAGGAATGAAATTCCACTCATCCATGCATATGCTATGTAAGACTGTGTCCAGAGTAAATAGTTTTTTGGGGTGTTAACTTTGTGCGTGAAAAATGAAAGTGAAACATCAGACTGCCTCCATCGTATTGATGTTTCAGAGAATTCTGCAAGGTAGGTTTTTAAACAAGGCCGAATTTCATCTGTGAGACAAATGCAAGCTCTTGAAAGAATTTAGGGCAATGTTGAAAGTTTGAAACAGATAGCAAACAAACATTGGAAAAAAGAAAACCAAAGCAGTCTGTGTACAATCAGACAAAGCGTTTGCCAAGTTTCTTTCCACCATCATATGAATATAAATAATCAGAGTAAACAACATTTCAGCAGTGATCTAGGAAACTTTAAATTCATACCAGGCTCTTGCTATCTTTATTTCACACATATTTGAAGGAGGAGTGCATGTGTACGCAGGGCAAGTGAAAATTGTAAAAAATAATTCAGCAGTACTAGTGGGGTTAAGAACATTAACTGTACTTAATTGCTTAACAAATTTCCATTGATAATGTTCATAAAATTCTTTTTAACAATGTGACCAATGGGCAAGGCCTGATTTTACCACAGCAACAATATTTGTTTAGGACCATTCTATAATGATGCATATCAAATATAAAATCTTAAGGCCTTACAATTATACTTAGGAAGATTAAGTTTAAGCTTTTGAAAGCATTTCAGCTCTGGTTTCCTTAACATATACACCTGACCTGTGCCCCAGATAAGCTGCGTATCTGCGTCTTTCACCCTATTAAAATGTTTTAAAACGCAAAGAAATACAATGTCATGCGTATTGAAAACGCAACCAATTTGACTTTTAGGCAAATTCTTCAAATTTGATGCGTACGATGCAATAGCTTTGATGGAATTATCATAACACGGCGACGCTTTCATTCAGCAAGCGCACGGATAACGGAGCAGTCAAAATTATCAAAACGCTCTGCTGACTATATTTCACAGTTAAATAAAGTGTCTGACCAAATAATTGACGAAGACTGTCCATGCGTTTTCAATCTGACATAAATCGTCGCTCATTGTGCATGTATTTGTAAAGCGTCTGTACTTTCAGTTTCTATTAAGATGCGAAATCAAAATGTTTAAGGAGGTTGAAAGACGTCCACGATTGTTGCGCCAAAATATCAGTCGATTGCAAACTTTTTCGAACCAAGAAAGCAAGAGCCAATAAGTGCAGAATAATTCGTGTTATCAATTTTTTTTTTAAGTTTAAAGTTTATATTAAGGACAGTTTCAAGGATTAAAGATGTTATGAAACTTCAGTTTATTAAATTTAATTATGATAGTTTACAGTTTTATTGAATCAATACAAGTGTGTAGCTTCAACAAAAGTAAAGCAGCAATGATTTTAAGGTATGCATTTTTATAAATCATTTCACCCTATTTCAAGAATGAAATCACCCTATTTTTCAAAATCGATGGGTGAAAACCCTATTTCCCAAATAATTATCTGGGGCATTGCCTGACAACATATCAAATCAAACAACTTTGTAAGCCGCTCCATTTATAATTAATGCATTGTTTTTATGAAAGGCAACATAGAAATTTTGAAGAATTTGTTTGAATGAAATAACAAGAGATGTGTTTGTCAGAAACACAATGCCCCCAATTGCGCCGCTTTGAAGCCATAAATTTGACCTTTGACCTTGAAGGATGACCTTGACCTTTCACCACTCAAAATGTGCAGCTCCATGAGATACACATGCATGCCAAATATCAAGTTGCTATCTTAAATATTGCAAAAGTTATGAAGAAGGTTAAAGTTTTGGTTAAAGTTTTTGAATTTGTTTTTTTGACCTTTGACCTTGAAGGATGACCTTGACCTTTCACCACTCAAAATGTGCAGCTCCATGGGATACACATGCATGCCAAATATCAAGTTGCTATCTTGAATATTAAAAAAGTTATGACCAAGGTTAAAGTTTTGGTTAAAGTTTGGGACACACACATACAATGACAGACAGGCCAAAAACAATATACCCCCGATCTTTCGATCCGGTGGCATAAAAACACACACAAACAGGCAGTACAAGTCCTTGAGTTAAAACTAGATATTAGTTTACAGCGCAAAATCATTTCATGTCTTTCACTTACAGAACTGAATTATCTCAATAAACACTTGGATACTTTCTTAACGCAACACGTCTTCAAATCGATATAGCTCCCTTATTTTTTAATGGATTTTGTTTAAATTTGGACTCAAACTACTTCAACACATATCTAATTATCCAAGTAAATTTAATTGACAATGATCAACAAGAAAAAATCAAACATAACAAATTATACAAGAGCACCCCATAACGGGTGCCACACTCGGCTGTGGGTGCAGTTTTGAATAAATGAAATCTTGTCAGTTTTTTTTGTTTTTTTTAGAGGTCACAGTGACCTTGACCTTTAACCTAGTGACCCCAAAATGGTTGTGGCGTGTAGAACTCATCAAGGTGCATCTACATATGAAGTTTCGAAGTTTTTGGTGGAAGCACTTTGATTTTAGAACCAATGTTAAGGTTTGAGCACGACGACGGCGGACAGCGGACGTCGGATGATGAGCTGGCTATGACAATACCTCGGGTTTTCTCTGAAAACAGCCGAGCTTAAAATGACTGACTAAAATAGCTTTAACATATTTAGTTTTTAATTGATCACAAACCCAATATGATATAACAAACTTACAGGCAGTTGAGTAGGTGACTGTCAAGTTCATAGGCCCGGTGTTATTCCTGGCCTTGTAGGAGTTGTATATCAACAGGTGATTGGTCTGTGAAAGTATGGTCATGTTCTGCTGAGGAACATACTCAGGAGTATACCCAGTGTCTCCATCCTTCACAACCAGTACACTGCAGACAAAAAACATTAAAGTAAAATGCATTTATTGCTGCAATATTAAGAATCAATACACGCTGTCTCCATCCTTCACAACCAGTAAGCTGCAGACAAAAACGATTAAAGTAAAATGCATTTATTGCTGCAATATTTAGGATTGATGGATGTTGCCAGGAAGCAGACAGCTTTCAAATGAGGCTTGAGAAAGATAATTAACATTTTCCTGACCTTGCTCTTACACAACTTCATAAACTATAAGTTTCTTTAGAGTGAACAGTTTAAGTTTAAAACCAATTTTTAGAATACAAGATCATAAAAAGAACACTTATGTAAATAGCTGCATATTTTTATATCAAATGAGGAGATTCTGCAAAGGAATGGTTCAATGCTTTCAATATGCCTATATAAGGTGGACTGTAATGGACAGGGCTTTTTTTCCTGATTTTGTGAAGCGGCCCTGGCCCCCTCATTTTGTAAAAATGAGTCATGAACTTTTCAAAACTGTGAAAAAATGAGTCGCTAACTACTGAAGATTGTGAAAAACGAGTCGCAAACTTGTACAAATTGTGAAATTCAGAAATCAATGCATAAGTATAGTAAAAGCATGTTTAACACTTAAATATTATGAAAATGTCCTTAAATAATGTATTAAAATCATATCTTCCTTGTATGAATAGTATATTCAGGGGTTTCACTGGCCCCAAAAAATTTGTGCAACTTTATCGCGGTGTGAAAACCGCCGGTATTCCGACTTTATTAACAAGAACAATCATTTATGATTTAAATGTCCCGTAATCGTTCATAGTTCATAGACGACACATAGTTACTAACAATGTTCATTACTCTAAAATTACCGGTATGTAGCCTATCATTCGATATCTCGTCATGCGCGAATTGCCAAGATGACGAGATTTGTATTAACTACCATTTTCTCGTGTCACGCATGGGACAAGTCGGTCCCTCTCTATTATATCGGTTTCTCTGCATAATATAGGATAAAATATTCAACAACACCATGTATCAGTTTCTAGTCCAATTTAATGTCTAACATACTTAATATTTTCGGTTATACAAATACAGTTTGATAGCTACATGATCGTATCTTTCTCGATCCGTACACCTCCAAGTCTAAACGCTAACTCAACCGCGGAGTGCCGCTCTCCTTCCAAACATCCCCATTTTGTCCCCAAATTAATTTGCATATTTTTCTTTTTAAACTTTTGATTGGTCCTCAGCTAGTATGGTTATTATTCATTGGTTGATTCGTCAGAATATTCTAGAAGGAACACTTTTTCATGTATTCACTTGCTTGGCGGATATACTAAAATTTAATCAATATATATTGGTACTAATCAATTTTTATTGATATAGAGTAATTCTGTTACTTTCGTCAGTACTATAACTTTTGTACCCCCGACAATAGGTGACCTTTTCATCTGTGCTGTTTATTGACCATGAGTGTTACTTATAATCTCGTATCTATATGCCGACTCTGGACTCAATGTGTTCTTATTTGGATTTAATCAGGTCTGACTTTCCATGTTATTGATTCCAATTATACCCCACCCTGAGTGTGTTTGCTTTCTTACTTTAAATAAATCTTAACCAGGTCTTAGTTTTGTAAATACCTCCCATTATTAATTGTTCAGACTTTATCTTAACATTGCATATATACATTATTTGAATATACATATTATCCTTTTTAATTTCTATCGTAAGAATAAAGTCATAAGAATAAACGATAAACGATATGTTTGCATACTCGCTACTGATATACTTGTCAATATTTCGTACATAAAGAAAACCCAAATATTTCACCCAATTTCTCATCATTATTTGACACAACTTATCCTCTCAATTTGATTTTTATGTATTTTAGGATACAGAAAAATCTTTAAGAATGTAAGTATGGAAGTAAACGAAAACATATTAATACATACGATGTAGAAAATCAAACACGCAAACATGAAAACATCAGTGACTAAAACATATATATGATGAAAATCTGCAAATTATTAATGAAATTTTTATCGAATGTTTCTGCTGAAATAATAAAACGTCGGAATATTTAAATAGTCAATGTCAAGCACAATGAAGTGGAATGTGTCACTGGTTTGGAAAATCCAATACGAATAGTGTCCATTTTTGACATCTTCGCTGGAGGCGATGTGGCGTCTAGGTGAAGAGATGAGACATCTGGTTGTAGATGGTAACATGCAGTCGATTGAAACGACGGCTTCCGAATGAGGACGATGATGGTCGGTCGGAGAAGCTGTTGGTCCTCGGCTGTTGCACGATTTAGAATACGTCAAACGTTTATTATATATAGTTCTGGAGAATGTCTGCATTCATGACTGTAGTATTATAATTAGTGTTTATGTACATGTAATAAAGGTAACACACATATATATATATAAGTTCATAGACGATAAAATGTTCACCTAATATATGTACAAAGTACGCGCGATTTTTCATCATCAAGTCCATTCATATCATCGTATCTTTAAAAATCATTTTCGACGACGCGTGAAATGTCCATTAACAGTCCACTCGTTGTATGGTACTGATGCTGGTTCACAATTTGGATCCATGTCGACAATGTTGGATCCTAATTGAAGTCGTCTGTTACGTCATCTGATTCTCGACGGATACATCGTCGTCGAAGATATCAGCATGTCGATGACATATTCGTCTTCTGTGTCGGGGTGTTAAGATCTGATCACGATCTCAAATGCGTTATGAACGCATGTTGCTGCAGGCAAACCACGCCAACGATGTCAGGAGCGCTGCTTTTCTCCTTAACTTGTATCGCATTGGCAAATCTTATAGGGTCAATTACATGAAATGATAAACGGGCCTTTTATTTACATATTAATGAAATTTGCTATATAAGCACTCAGATTACTATTCACACCTATTATAAGATATACCCAAATAAAATTAATGTGCTAAAGGAACGCGATTCTCATGACACAAATTTATGATGTTTTATTTAAACTATACGCGTTTGTCTATTCAATGAAATGTATTGTGCTTTATTATGTTTTATTTACTTTGAGAACAAAAATTTACAAACAAAATCCCTTGTCTTAATGTAGTTATTCTTATAAAGAAACGAAAAAGAATAAACTACATATTCGATCAGTATCAAATTTGTAATGAATCATAGCAATATAGTTGTATCTTTTACATTATACTAATAAAAGGTACACTGCTTTGCTTTTAAGGATATTTACAAACTGTATTAAAATGTTATCTACGCTTAAAAAGGTGTTTACTTGAGAGCTGTAGGGCATAAGCTAGCGTTAATTTACGTCGTTGTCAAGTGCGTTATCATTAGCTGGTCTGATACGCGTATATTTGTATAATCCTAAATGTCAATAGGTTGACCTGTTCCGTTAATCAACCGTCTGTCAGTTATATAATCCTTCAATTTCCTAATCTTAACGTATGGTATTGAACTTTTCAATTTATTTATCCCACCCTGGGTGTAAATGTATTCGTGTTCATACTTGAAATAAATCTTAAATCGGATCTTAGTCTATGTAAATATATCCCAAAAGTTTTGTTACGCTTCAGAGCTGGTTGCTATTGCGTACGGATAAGTGGTATTTCACCCGTATACTAAAGTATGACATTTTCATTTCATTCTAAACCCGTAAATCAATGCTAATGACGATACATTATCAAAATCGGACGATACCGTCCTCTATAATCCTGTTTTTACATATATACTACATATACATTCAAAACATATTTCTCTATATACAAAATTTTGGGGTCTTTAAGTCTCGACATCAATCTCGCTTTATTTTGCAGTCCATTCATTTACATGTGTTCAGCCATTGTCTGAAGGCACGTGAAAATTGCTTTCTTCATTGCGTTATTTGAACGTGAAGTCCTTTTTGTCAATTTTCGTTTTTTGTGTTTTAACGCTACCGCGTCAATTTGCATCTGATCGTCTGAAGAATCATTTTCAAACCTACGTACAGGTGAGTTTTGTGAATTACCGTTATTGTAATGCATCGTATCTGATTCACTGGAGCTTGACTGTATATCCGCGAATTGTTTGTTTCTCAAATGTTTTTGCAATTCAGCGAGCGGTATGTTTTCCTCGTCATCCGTGTTATCTCTAATCTGTCGGGTCTGTTGCGTAATTACAGGTAACCCATGTACTGACGTATTTGAATCGCTATCAGAAGATAATGTGTCGTCCGCAAAGGCTAAATTTGCTTTTCTAATCGGGCGCGCTAGTGGTTTATCTATCATTGGCCATTCATCGATATTTGCGTGCCTTATTTGATCAGCGTGAACTTTAATAGTTGAGTTGTCTAACTGATTCTTTATTACGTATGTTAACGGCGACTTTTGTTCGATTATACGATAATATGGCCTCCATTTACTGTCTAATTTATTCGTACGTTGAAAGTTTTTGTAGTAAACGGGGTCATTGATTTCGAATTTAATATCTTTCGTATTTTTATTCGCATAATCAGCGTGTCTACGTTTCGATTTTTGAATTTGGGCACATACCTTTTTAAATGATTTGTGTTGTTCTTCTAATATTATTTTATGATAATCTTCACCGTGATATTTACGTCTAGGCTTTAACAAGTTGTCTATTGGAAGAATAGGGTCTCTATTAAAAAGTAAGAAGAACGGTGTGTGCTTCGAAGTCTCGGATGTACAAAATCTCATTGCCGCTAAAGACATGTTTAAATGTACGTCCCATTGTTGTACATTTTCTTGAACCCGTTTTGATAGTATATTATTCATAGTCCCATGTGAACGCTCGTTCATGCCATTAGACGCGGGATGATATATTGTCGTCTTTACGTGGTCAATGTTCATTGATTTTAATGTTTCCGTGAAAGCTGTGCTTGTGAATTCTTTTCCGTTATCAGTTATAATTCTTATAGGACAACTATGACGGCAATAAATCTCGTTCATTAACAGGTGTATTACGCTATCAGACGATTTATCCGGCGACGGAAATGCCTCTATATATCCGGAAAATTGATCCACGAAACATATTATATATCTATTTCCGGAAAGCGTTTTCGGATATGGACCGCATATATCTATGGAAACCACTGAAAACGGAAACGGCGGTATTGAGGTATCTGACGATATGGGAGCTTTAATGGCTTTTAAATTTCTACTTTGACATATAATGCACTTAGATACATAATCATTCAATTCTTTGAACATTTTAGGCCAGTAATATTTCTCTTTTAGTGTCTGAAAAAGCCTTTGAGACCCAGGATGCCCATTTTCATCATGATATTGCTTGACAACTGAACCAGTCAGGTGTTTAGGTACAAAAAGCCTGAGAGTAGGTTCCTCATCTACGTTTGATATGTAGTACAGTATGTCATCAACCGTTAAATATCTATCATCTTCACTCTTGTTCTGTTTCCCTAATCTTAATCTCGCTTTAATCTCAGATATATGAGGGTCTTTTTCTTGTTCTATTTGCATATTAAGCCGTGATATGTTATCATTCGACGCTGTGTCGTCGACTGGAAGTGGCCGCGGGGTAATAATATTATCAATTATTTGCCTGTGATCGATATGCGTAGAGTCAATTACATTAATTTCGCGCGTCTGGTTTTGTCCATTTATTTCCGAACTAATCGTCAAATGTTTATCGTTAATATCTAATTCTAGTTCTGTTTGATCGCATTGATAATTCTTTATTTTGGTTTTTGGAGGTCGGCTTAGAAAGTCAGCAATAATATTCTTTTTTCCCGGTATATATTCAATTTTGCAGTTGTAACCCGCTATACTTAAGGCCCATAATTGTATTTTCTTGTTTTGCATCGGACTTTCTAATAAATACTTAAGCGGCTTGTGATCACTCTTTATAACAAATTCAGCATTGTGTAAATAATGGTGCAATTTACTTAGACTGTAAAATATGCTGTAACATTCTTTTTCAATGGTACTATATTTGCATTGTGTGGGGCTTAATCTGTGCGATATGAAAAATATCGGCTTTTCGCCCACATAATCCCCGGTCTCGTTACTGTCGCATTTTTGAGTCAAACAGGCTCCGACGCATTTATCAGATGCATCCGTATACAGAATATAACCTTTTTTTGGATCAGGGTATGAAAGATAAGGGATTTGCGTAAATGAGTCTTTTAATTGTAGGAAACTATCTTCGCATTGTTTTGACCATTTAAATGGGACATTCTTTCTCGTGAGATTAATGAGTGGCTCGACTACTTCTGAATACGAAGGACAGAATCTCCTATAAAATCCTGCAGCACCTAAGATAGATCGTACATCGCGCACGCACTTTGGCCTGGGGAATTGTCGGATCGCTTCTACTTTTAACGGATCCGGCCTTATACCATTTTGATCTATGATGAAGCCTAGGTATCTAGTCTCTCTTTGTAAGAATTGACATTTTGATAGTTTTAGCTTTAGGTTATGTTTACTGAGACTCTGTAGTACTGTATCTACGTGTGATAAATGAGATTGCAAGTCAGGTGAAAATATTAGAATATCGTCTAGATACGCCACAGCGAAGCTCTCACAACCTTTGAGTACTTTATTAGCCAATTCTTGAAATATAGCACCGGCGGAGGAGGCACCGAAGGGCATAACATTAAATTGAAATAGACCCCTGAATCCCGAAGCGAAAGCCGTTTTTTCTCTGTCCTCTTCCTTTATAGGTATTTGCCAATATCCTGATATCAAATCTAAACTGGTGAAATATTTACTTTTACCTAATAACGCCAATATATCATCTATTAATGGTAATGGATAGGCAATTGGTTTTGTAATTTTGTTTAATTGTCTAAAATCAACACAAAACCTTTTCTCGTCTTTATTATCTTTGTTTGAGTCATGGTTATTTTTCTTTTTATCTACTAAAACAATAGGGAAGCTCCACGGACTTCTTGACGGACTTATTATGTTTGCGTCTAGCATTTCGTCGATGGCTTTATCTATGAATACCTTATTGTTTAATGGTGTTCGATACGGCCTTAATTTAATGGGTGGATGATCCCCTGTGTCTATGGTAAATTCTATTGCTGAAGTTTGTGTTAATTCTAAATTATTTCTTGCGAAGAGAGTTCTGTGTTTTAAGAGTATCGGTAGAATATTTTCTTTTTGATTTTCATCTACACGTAAATCTGATAAGATTTCATCTTTAGATAAACCTGATTTCGGCTGATTATTTTTAATAACTTCTTGTACTGAGCATATTTCATTATCATTTACCGATTTTATTCGCCCTATGGCACAGTGTCGTCTAAGCCTTATTGTTTTGTGCGTATTGTTTATAATTAAAATGGGAAATTGTCTATCACGCGTTGTCTTGACGACTGAATTAACAATTGTTAAACCGGGTTCATTATCAAAGAAAGAATTGCTTATTCCATTGAATTCATAATTCGTATTTGAACGTATGCAGTTTCTTTTAGCTTGAGCAAAGAGTCTATATGCAGTTTGTGGTTTTAACACAGTATGCCTAGTTAATCTCGCTATCGATGAAAGATGTACATCTTCTTCTAGAGGTACATAACAGTTATCAATCCTCAAACATCCTAAATCAAAGTATAAACGGACACCATTATCTTGTAAAAAGTCTCTTCCTAAAATAACATTTCTATTAACGTTACTTACTACAAAAAACATGTGCTCTTTATATATGCTCCCTATTTTGAATCTCAATTTTACACTTCCGTGGACATGTAATGAATTTCCATTTACCGACTTTAGATTTACTTTTTGAAATATCAGTGCGGGTTTTTGTTTTAACATATCATAAGTACGTTTACTCACGATGCTGACTTGAGCGCCCGAGTCTATCAAGCTCCTAAATTGATAACCACCTGTTGAAATAACACAAGAATTTGGACTACCACACAAAGCGATATTATATGTCTCGACTTTTTCATTCTTACCATAGACCCCTTTTTGGTAAGAATTTCCTAGTTTTTTCGATTAATGTACGTTTTTCTTTGAGTACATTCTCTACTAAAGTGTCCTAATTTACCACAATTCCAACAATCAATTTTATCTTTCCAATTTTTGTCATATTCGTTCTTGTGCCTGTTACCGTTTTGATCTATCGTATGACCCTTCCGCCCTACCGTATATGCACTTATCTCGCGTTGCCTACGGCGACAGATTTCAATAGAATGACCGTGTTTCTTACAATATGTGCAAACAATAGATGACCTAATATAATCGATATCTGTCTGAATATTATCGGTCGTAATGTTATCAAGTCCATTTATTTGCGATCGTAACTCAAACCTAGCTCTGACACTTTGCTCATGTACAGCGCTTTTTAAAGCATTTGATAACGTTGCATGATTTTCGCGCATTAATTTAAGTCTCAAATAATCGTGCGATAATCCGTCGATAAAAATTTCTACTAACTGTTTTTCAATATAGTCTAAATTTCCTTCAATATTTTCGTATGCGTCAGTCGCGAGAGATAAAAGTCGCTCGGCGTATATTTGAACATTTTCGTCGGTCTTTTGTTTAGTCGTCTTTAATAATGAGAAAGCGTATTGTGGGTCTTGAATTTCCGCGAATCTTAATTTAAGCTGTTCCTTTAAATCTGTCCATGTCCCTGTCGGATCATCAGTCAAAAAGCGTTGTATGTAATCACTAACAAGCCCTTTACTAGATTGGTAAGCAACAAATTTTAATTTATTCTCATCTAAATTAGTAAGTGTTCCATATTTTTCTACATTTTTAATCCAATGTTTAAATTCTTTTGAATTTCCATCAAATGATTGTACCACCTGTGAAATAGTCTGAGTGCTTATGGCCGTTTTAACATCTTTAATTTGTTCATTTAAATTTTGAAATAATTCAGGGATTATTTGATTTGCCATTTTGATACAAGCGTTAGGAAATAAAACAGTCACTCACCGGAAGTTGCAGAATGTGTGCGGTCTGATGTCGTTGTTCCCGGCTCACGGTTGTTGTTACTGGTTACAGAAGTTGCCGAAACGGAGTTTCTTCGCGTTGTTTTCCATGGCTTCGTAATTGTAAGTGGTAGTATTTCTTTGTTCGAATCCTGGTCACGGCACCATTTAACGTCCTGTGTCCCGTAATCGTTCATAGTTCATAGACGACACATAGTTACTAACAATGTTCATTACTCTAAAATTACCGGTATGTAGCCTATCATTCGATATCTCGTCATGCGCGAATTGCCAAGATGACGAGATTTGTATTAACTACCATTTTCTCGTGTCACGCATGGGACAAGTCGGTCCCTCTCTATTATATCGGTTTCTCTGCATAATATAGGATAAAATATTCAACAACACCATGTATCAGTTTCTAGTCCAATTTAATGTCTAACATACTTAATATTTTCGGTTATACAAATACAGTTTGATAGCTACATGATCGTATCTTTCTCGATCCGTACACCTCCAAGTCTAAACGCTAACTCAACCGCGGAGTGCCGCTCTCCTTCCAAACATCCCCATTTTGTCCCCAAATTAATTTGCATATTTTTCTTTTTAAACTTTTGATTGGTCCTCAGCTAGTATGGTTATTATTCATTGGTTGATTCGTCAGAATATTCTAGAAGGAACACTTTTTCATGTATTCACTTGCTTGGCGGATATACTAAAATTTAATCAATATATATTGGTACTAATCAATTTTTATTGATATAGAGTAATTCTGTTACTTTCGTCAGTACTATAACTTTTGTACCCCCGACAATAGGTGACCTTTTCATCTGTGCTGTTTATTGACCATGAGTGTTACTTATAATCTCGTATCTATATGCCGACTCTGGACTCAATGTGTTCTTATTTGGATTTAATCAGGTCTGACTTTCCATGTTATTGATTCCAATTATACCCCACCCTGAGTGTGTTTGCTTTCTTACTTTAAATAAATCTTAACCAGGTCTTAGTTTTGTAAATACCTCCCATTATTAATTGTTCAGACTTTATCTTAACATTGCATATATACATTATTTGAATATACATATTATCCTTTTTAATTTCTATCGTAAGAATAAAGTCATAAGAATAAACGATAAACGATATGTTTGCATACTCGCTACTGATATACTTGTCAATATTTCGTACATAAAGAAAACCCAAATATTTCACCCAATTTCTCATCATTATTTGACATAAAGAACCTTACTACATTAATAAATGATGGCATTTACTGTATTTTTTAATTACTTTTAAAAGTATGTTAATTAATACATAAATAACAGCAAGTACCTTCATAAGTCTAAATAAGCTTTATTTTTATATAAATAACTTTTTTTCACTTGATAAACCAGATAACCAACATAATATAATAATGTTAACAATAATGTAACGGTATCCTGCATAAATGTTTCAGAATTATTTATTGAAACCTAGAATCACACAAATGTACATCATCTGAAAGGAAAAATGAATCAAAAATCATAAAACAAAGCATCTTAATTCAAATTGTTAAACAGTTACATTTCACAAATTCTAAAACAACAAGTATTGTTAAAAGGTTTTCTGTTATTTGTGGTGGTTGATTTTCAGGTTCAATTAAATGAACATTTTTTTTCACATCTATTTCTTGACTGAAAGGCACAAGATAAATGCAACCATTCATTCTTGTTGCCTGAAATAACACAAAACATATTTTTACAAACTATCAACAACAAATCAACACATAAATATCACTATCTTTAGATTTCCGAATTTTAACAAATCCGAAATATAGTACAACGAGTGAAAGAACTACTTTTGATTTCAGAAATAGTTGGTATCTTAATTAAAAAATATTGTTCCCAGAACATTATAATACTGAAACTAATAAACATGTTCATGTGAATGGATCACAGTTATACTTCATTTGAACCAATATTTACAATAATTGCAAACGAATAACAAATCTCGCTCCTTGTTAACAATGCGTTCATTTGCATAAAAAAAATCACATTACTTTCCTAATAATTTAATCCATGTCCGTTTTAATTGTGCATGGTAAAAACACTTACCCTTCTGTAGAAGCTTCGGCTTTTTTATGGTTATCCTGAATTTCAATAAATCTGGATTTTTGGTGTGTTTTTTTATCTTTTTTGCATAGTACTGCACGTTGCGCTACGCTATTTTGTTTGAATAATGGTGGGGTTGATGGGCCGCGCGTAAACTAATATGCACCGGTTTTAAAATTTTAATTGATTCACGGTTGTATTTGATTGAAACAATGATGCAATTTAAATGATTAGTAAACAAAAATTGCTAAATAGAAATGAACAAGGACTGTTTGTAAAACTTGCATGCCCCCCATACGGGCTCTCAGTTGTAGTGACAGCCATTGTGTGAATATGTTTTTTGTCACAGTGACCTTGACCTTTGACCTAGTGACCTGCAAATCAATAGGGGTCATCTTCGAGTCATGATCAATGTACCTATGAAGTTTCATGATCCTTAAGCCATACCTATGAAGTTTCATGATCCTAGGCCTAATTATTCTTGAGTTATCATTGGGAAACCATTTTACTATTTCAGGTCACCGTGACCTTGACCTTTGACCTAGTGACCTGAAAATCAATAGGGGTTATCTGCCAGTCATGATTAATGTACCTATGAAGTTTCATGATCCTAGCCATAAGCATTCTTGAGTTATCATCCGGAAACCATTTTACTATTTCGGGTCACCGTGACCTTGACCTTTGACCTAGTGACCTGAAAATCAATAGGGGTCATCTGCGAGTCATGATCAATGTACCTATGAAGTTTCATGATCCTAGGCCTAAGCGTTCTTGAGTTATCATCCGGAAACCATTTTACTATTTCGGGTCACCGTGACCTTGACCTTTGACCTAGTGACCTGAAATCCTACGCCTAAGCGTTCTTGAGTTATCATCCGGAAACCATTTTACTATTTCGGGTCACCGTGACCTTGACCTTTGACCTTGTGACCTGAAAATTAATAGGGGTCATCTGTGAGTCATGATCAATCTACCTATCAAGTTTCATGATCCCAGGCATAAGCGTTCTTGAGTTATCATCTGGAAACCATTTTACTATTTCGGGTCACGGTGACCTTGACCTTTGACCTAGTGACCTCATAATCAATAGGGGTCATCTGCGAGTCATGATCAATGTACCTATGAAGTTTCATGATCCTAGGCCCAAGCGTTCTTGAGTTATCATCTGACAACCACCTGGTGGACGGACCGACAGACCGACAGACCGACCGACTGACATGAGCAAAGCAATATACCCCCTCTTCTTCGAAGGGGGGCATAAAAACGGTGAAACAAAACTTAATTTCAAATTGTAAAATGCCGTTTTTGACAGTTTTGAGCACAAAATGTCCGTTTTTTTTTATATAATTGTGGCCGTATTAGATTTGTGAATTGTCGGTATCAAAATGTCCGTCCACAGCCAGTCTCAAAGAAGGAAAAAAAGCCCTGAATGGTGACCATATTTTTTTTTATAAATCAAACAATTGTTGGGAATTTTGTAGATAGAAATCACAGCAAGGCTTTTTTTAAATTGTTGAAACATCACTAAACTTTTCAAAACATGAAATTTACAGCTATGTTATGATGTGTCATGTTTATATGATAAAGTAAAGACTGCCCACCCTAAAAAAAAATTAACAAGTTTGGTCTAAAACAATGACAAAGGAAACAAGACTATTGTCAAGCAATATAAGTCCCCTACCGGCTCCACCATTGTCAGATTTTTTTGATTTTTTTTAATATTTGTTGCCATAGCAACCAGAATTTTTGACGTAGGAACAAAATGAAAGGACGTGCATAATGTCCTTATTGCCATCTATCCATGTTTCAAGTTTCATGAAAAGTTATCGCAGGATCCAGAAAAGTGTGACAGACTGACTGACTGACTGACGGACACACAGAGCGCAAACCATAAGTCCCCTCTGGTGAAACCAGTAGGGGACTAATAAAAGTGTTCACAAGTGGCAGACAGGTAGTAGCAAATGACAACATGTTCCACACACAAGTTAATACAATTTAAGGGCATATCCATGTACAGTTCAATACTGCCAATCAGCACATTTGTATGCATGTTTTACTGAGCTTCTAACACATTATCAAGCAACAAAATACTTGTCATCACTATTGGGATTGCCAACATACTTGTCATCACCATTGGGATTGCCCGTCATGGTGAGGCTGGCATTGACGATATTTCCAGCAGGCACCTGGATGACCCAAATGCACTCCATAGTCTGATTCACACCACTGTAGAAAATGATGCCACTCACATTGGAAACCACTCCTCCACAGTCTATAAAACAGAAAGCATTTACAAAGTTAACAACAACAGTGCTGTTACTGGAAGTATTGAATGCCTCCCAAGTATTTGTTTTCACGAATCCAAAGCATACAGCCTCATTCCAAAATGGTCAAAAAATACACTGAAAGGATAAAAACTCCTAACACTCAAAAATTCTTTAGTAATGATTCTTAAACTCTGCTCTTCTTCCTGCATAGTAAGGTCAATTTTGTAAATCAGTTCTAAGAATAAAGTTATTAAACAATGTATTGACACTGAAAAATATGGACAAATATGGACAAGGACAACCAAGATGGCTGGCTGACAAACTGATCAAAATGTCTAATCATTAAGTATGATGAAGGGCTAAACAAGACCTGCGTTTGTGAAACACAATACCCGTCTCCTGTTTTTGAAGCGGCAGCGCAGCTATGCAAGAGAAAATTGTTAAGTGCAGGCCCAAAACTTCACCAAACAATCAATGGGCTCATACCAAACTCACTCTTCATCTGTAAGTCATGTAGGTAGACTCACAAACCAAATATCAGGCAAATATGTTAGTATTTAAGATAACAAGGGCTGTTTGTAAAACATGCATGCCCCCCATATGGGCTGTCAGTTGTAGTGGCAGCCATTGTGTGAATACGTTTTTTGTCACTGTGACCTTGACCTTTGACCTAGTGACCTGAAAAGCAATAGGCAATAGGGGTCATCTGCCAGTCATGATCAATGTACCTATGAAGTTCAATGATCCTAGGCCTAATTATTCTTGAGTTATCATCAGAAAACCATTTTACTGTTTCGAGTCACTGTGACCTTGACCTTTGACCTAGTGAGCTGAAAATGACTAGGGGTCATCTGCCAGTCATGATCAATGTACCTATGAAGTTTCATGATCTTCGGCCTAAGCATTCTTGAGTTATCATCCGGAAACCATTTTACTATTTCGAGTCACTGTGACCTTGACCTTTGACCTAGTGACCTGAAAATCAATAGGGGTCATCTGCCAGTCATGATCAATGTACCTATGAAGTTTCATGATCCTAGGCCTAAGCGTTCTTGAGTTATCATCCGGAAACCATCTGGTGGACGGACCGACAGTCCGACTGACCGACATGTGCAAAACAATATACCCCCTCTTCTTCGAAGGGGGGCATAAAAAGTCAGTAAAACTGCTCAAACACCTAGCGGACATGTTTTTAACAAACCACAATGATTTTTAACTCACTTGCGATATCATTACAACACATTTATTTTTAAATTCTAAGCAAATTTCAAGTTTAGTGGGTTACAAATGTGATTTCTAGTGACAAATTGTTTAACTATAGTCATAAGAAAAAACTGCATTTTTTTCCATAGAATAAGGGCATATCGCACTAAGCAATAAATGTGACTTAACGAGTGTCCAAAAGCTTTTTGTTTTATTCCACCTAATGACCTAGTTTTTGACAATATGTGACCAAGTTTCAAACTTGGTTGAGATAAAATAGGGACACATGTTCTGATTAAGTTTTGTGGAGACTTTGCAATAAATGTTGCATCTAGAGTGTTCACAAGCTTTTTTTTACATTGGGTCTACTGACCAATTTTATGAACCTATGTGACCAAGTTTTTAATTCAGTTAAAATATCACTGGAAAACATGTTTTGAGCAAGTTTAATGAAGATTGGGCTATGAATGCGGCCTCTAAAGTGTCTCAAGCTTTGGCGTCACTTTTTTCAAATAACATTGTTTTTAGTATTCCACAGGACCAATATAAAAAGGCACCCAAAATATCATGGGTCAAATGTTCAGAATAAGTTATATGAAGAGCAATATAACTATGTGGCCTTTAGAATGTTCAAAAGCTTGTAAAAATTTTGTTCAAGTGACCTTTTTTAGATCCCGCATGTCCTGTTTTCATACTGAGTCAAGATATCACTGGATCAAACGTTTTGAGCAAGTTTTATAGAGATTTGTCAAAAAATGTGGTGTCTAGAGAGTTCACAAAGTTGAATGCTGACGACCAAAAGACGCATATAATTTACCCAAATATTGAAGTAGTCAGCTCCACAACTAATCAAAGTACTGACAGTACTGGTGTGACGATGCTTTTAAAGAGGATGGATATAAAAGCATCAATTTAAGTTTATCTACATCACCACAATTGTGTATGTGGGTACAAAAATTTGGGTACGAAAAAAAGTTGGGTATGAAAATTTTGGGTACGAAAAAATTATGCCAAAAACAAATTTGGGTACGAAAAAAAATGTGTACGAAAAATATTTGGGTAGGAAAAGCATTTGTGTAAAAAAAAATTGGGTACGAATTAAAAATTTGGGTACGAATAAAAAATTAGGTACAACAAATTTGGGTACAAAAAAAAATTGGGTACGAAAAATTTTGGGTACGAAAAAAAAAATGGGAATACGGGGAAGTAGTACCCGTGGGGAACTTTACCCATTTAGTTCAGAGAAACTGGGAGGCGGGTTACATTCTCGATCAAATCTAAAAATAACTAAATTTGGACTTTTCCCAGCATCACAGCATTTGAAGTGCCACCTTGCAGTTTCATGTCTAGTTCCTGTCCCGAACGGTCAAACCTGTCTATAAATTTGAAAGAGGACGGAAACCAAGCTTACTTTACCTTTATCAATGATAATCAGAGAGGTATGCCAATTGGGAAAATTTAGCTAACTCAATCGGACTGGCTCGGTCTTTTACATCGGTCACCATTGTGAAGACTTTGTTCATGGTATGATAACTTAGACGAGCTGCTTCGCTGAAGCAGCATCGTCAAAAATGAGCCCCAAAATGGTAAAAACAACTTACCGGTTCCATATCTTTTCATTCTGATGATATCATCTGCACATCCAGATATATCCTGCAATGTACAGACCAAGGATCAGACAGTACTGCAAGCAATGGTGAATGCATGAGTCGATGTCCTGACCTTTCAATTTGGGGAAAAACTTATTGATAAAACTGAAAAAAAGGGGACAAAATACCCACAGTAAGCTTGAAATTTGTGGAAAATATAAAAAATTTCAAGAAATTCTCTTAGGGGAAGGGGTCTTCTCTTGAGATAAGGGGCCTATATATAAGGCCCTTGCTAAAGAAGGAAAAAAGCCCTGATATTATACTCAGCAATTGTATTCCTTATTTGTAAAGTACCGGAAAACGTCATTTTCCAAATAAGGACAAAACTACCATTTCCAAATTGCTGTCAACAAAAATCCCAATCGAAAGTTAAAAAAACAACAACAACAAGGGACAAAATTGTCACAAAACCAGGTTTTCATTGTAAAAAAAAATCTGATAAAGGGAGACAACTCAAACTGAACTTTTGAAATGAACAAACAAAATTAACCCCCTTTGTAAGTTTGTTTTAAAATAAATCTATTTTTAGTTGTGGCGACCTTGACATTGGAGATATTGACGTGATTCTTTCGTGCGACACACCGTCCCATGATGGTGAACAAATGTGCCAAATGATTTTAAAATCTCATAATGAATGACATAGTTATAGCCCTGACAAGCTCATTTATGGCTATTTTTTACCTTTGAACTCAAAGTGTGACCTTGACCTTGGAGATATTGACGTAATTTTTTCGCGCGACACACCGTCTAATGATGGTTAACAAATGTGCCAAATGATTTTAAAATCACACAATGAACGACAAAGTTATGGCCCGGACGAGCTTGTTCCGCCCGCCCGCCAGCCAGCCCGCCAGCCAGCCAGCCAGCCCGCCCGCATTTGCCAATCTAATAACCAGTTTTTTCCTTCGGAAAACCTGGTTAAAAAACACCATCTTTTTAGTAATTAAAATGCAACATTTTTAATAAATAAAATGCAACATTTAGTTATAAGTTTCCCAATGCAGCTCTTATATATTGCGTGACAATTCACTGCAAGGCTTTTCACCCTTATATAACAGAGGCCGAAATTCAGCTACTTCCCAATTGAAAATAAGGTCGTTTTTTCCCAAAATTGATAGAGGAATTTCCCAAGTTCTCCAAAATTGAAAGCAATGAGCTCTGCTTAATAACGCACCACAATGTGTCTTTTAATACCTCTGCACAATGAAAAAGACCCTGTTTCAAAATCTTTTTAAAACATTCCCAAAATGAGCAGTTATCACGCATGAAATTCCCAATATGAAAGGCTAGGGCCCATGAAAAGCCCTGCACTGCCCTTGAAAGAAATCAACATTCTCAGGGTTTTCAATTTAGAGAACTGCTAACTCTTCATGAAAAACTTGATAATGGGTCATTCTTCGGATGAGTTATTTATACTGTTCTATAGTTTCCAGAAATGCTGAGAACTTATTTCACCTTTTATTAAAACTTACACAGAAGAAATAATTATTGTGCCTTTTTCTGAATCTGTATTGTGTCATTTATTGTCCTCATTATAAATTAGGAAGATATCTGGATCTATTGTATTATGCATGTGAGACCATTATTAAGCAAATGCATTGCATTCAAAACAATATAAAAATGAATAATTTAAATAAAAATACCACCAACCTCCACCAAAGGACAGGATGGCGCACCAAAGCTTGTTCCATAGTCCTCGCAACCATACACATGAATGCGAACACTTCTACAATGTTCTGGACCACCAGTGGGCTGGACACTGATCCACCTAACTTCCTTGTACAACAATTAACATGGGGATTTATCAGTTCATTGGAACCATTCTGTAACCTGTTCAATTGAAGACCATTCCTGTTTGCATTATCATACAGACGACAATAACTTCCACCGTTGCAATGTCCAATGGGAATTCCATTTAAGTAAGCAATATGGTCCCATGTACCATTCCATTGTGTAATCAAAGATTTTCCATAGCTTACAAAACACATATTTTTTGAAAAATTTATCAAATGTGTCCCATGAGCTGAAGGGAATAAAAATGTCAAAAGTAGGCAGATATTTTTTAGTGAGAAGCCACAACTTGGACTCAATTTTTCTTCTTCACAGGGACTACGGATTGATGCTGTTTCATTTAAAGCCTCAGTGGAAGCACTTTGTGAAACAGACCTCTGTTTTGAACACTAAACACACATCTAGTGTTGAAGAACTTATTTCTGCAACTTGAGACTGTATTTTCATCATCAGACTTTCTTCTAATGCTTTATATTTGTTAGCTTCATCATTTGAAGTAAGCTCCCAGAAACGACTGTATATAGGATCTTTATCTGTCCTTTTTAAGGACACATCTCTTTTTGTTGACATTGTCACATGTCCAGCCATGGTTGTCCAGATTCACCTGAAAATAATTAAAGCGCTGAAGGCACTGAAGTTGTACGCTATTGCATAATCTTAGACGCAACTCAGTTTTCAAAATTATGTTATAGCTTTTCATATCGCAAATTTGAAATGAACACAACCCATTCAAATTTATAAAGAGTGTGTCTTAAAGCACATAATGAGATGTGTGTGCACTGTTTATTCTCATATTTATGTAATAGAGATATTTAAACAAAATAACAACAATATGGCTTTTTTTTTACAATTGGTTGCTGCACTGGCAACCATCTTAAGAATTTTGGTTGCCTTGCTAAAGAATAACAAGCCTATAATCATGTACATGTTGTGTTATGTGTATCTAATACTTTATCTATTTTCTTTACATTATTGAGCAACAATTTTGCCCACATGACAGACTTTTAAACATCTTGAAAGGAGGTCGTTGCAAAGTAAGACAAAATTAATCCTTGAACTTTCACATCTTTGTATTAACAAGGGCTGTTTGTAAAACATGCATGCCCCCATATGGGCTCTCCGTTGTAGTGACAGCCATTGTGTGAATGTTTTTTGTCCCTGTTACCTTGACCTTTGACCTAGTGACCTGAAAATCAATAGGGGTCATCTGCCAGTCATGATCAATGTACCTATGAAGTTTCATGATCCTAGCCATAAGCGTTCTTGAATTATCATCCGAAAACCATTTTACTATTTCGGGTCACCGTGACCTTGACCTTTGACCTAGTGACCTGAAAATCAATAGGGGTCATCTGCAAGTGTTGATCAATCTACCTATCAAGTTTCATGATCCTAGGAATAAGCGTTCTTCAGTTATCATCCGGAAACCATTTTACTATTTCGGGTCACCGTGAACTTGACCTTTGACCTAGTGATCTCAAAATCGATAGGGTTCATCTGCGAGTCATGATCAATGAACCTACATGTATGAAGTTTCATGATCCTAGGCATAAGCGTTCTTGAGTTATCATCCGGAAACCATTTTACTATTTCGGGTCACCATGACCTTGACCTTTGACCTAGTGAACTCAAAATCAATAGGGGTCATCTGCCAGTCATGATCAATGTACCTATGAAGTTTCATGATCATAGCCATTAGCGTTCTTGAGTTATCATCCCGAAACCATTTTACTATTTCAGATCACCGTGACCTTGACCTTTGATAGAGTGACCTGAAAATCAATAGGGGTCAACTGCGAGTCATGATCAATCTACCTATTAAGTTTATGATCCTAGGCATAAGCGTTCATGAGTTATCATCCGGAAACCATTTTACTATTTCAAGTCACCGTGACCTTGACCTTTGACCTAGTGACCTGAAAATCAATAGGGGTCATCTGTAAGTCATGATCAATGTTCATATAAAGTTTCATGATCCTAGGCATAAGCGTTCTTGAGTTATCATCCGGAAACCATTTTACTATTTTGGGTCACTGTGACCTTGACCTTTGACATAGTGACCTAAAAATCAATAGGGGTCATCTGCGAGTCATGATCAATCTACCAATCAAGTTTCATGATCCTTGGCCCAAGCATTCTTGAGTTATCATCCAGAAACCAATTTATTATTTCGGGTCACTGTGACCTTGACCTTTGACCTAGTGACCTGAAAATCAATAGGGGTCATCTGCGAGTCATGATCAATCTACCTATCAAGTTTCATGATCCTAGGCCAAAGCGTTCTTGAGTTATCATCTGGAAACCATATGGTGGACGGACCGACCGACAGACCTACATGTGCAAAGCAATATACGCCCTCTTCTTCGAAGGGGTCATAATAAATTTTAATAATATATTCCTTCATTATTGTTTACATTATAATTTCTTATTTTGAGCAAGACATGTCTTTTATAAGAACTGTGACTCAATAACAAATGTCAAGCTTTATTGAGTGATTCTTTTTAAAGGGGCCTTTTCACAGATTTTGGCATGTATTGAAGCTTGTCATTAAATGCTTTATATTGATACATGTACATGAACATGTAAACATTGGATCTAAAAAGCTCCAGTTAACAAGAGCTGTCACCACAGGATGACTTATGTCCCCTTTAAACGCTTGATAGATTATGAGCTTTTTTCGAAACCTAAACACAGATTTCAAAACCTAAACGCGGACCCTTTGTTCAAGGTCAAGGTCACAGGGGTCAAAATTTGTGTGCGTATGGAAAGGCCTTGTCCATATACACATGCATGCCAAATATGAAATTGCTATCTGAAGCGACATAGAAGTTATGAGCATTTTTCGAAACCTAAACGCAAAGTGTGACGGACAGACGGACGGACGGGCCGATCACTATATGCCCTCCTTCTGGGGCATAAAAAACAGAATAAAATTAAAGAAAGAAAAAAAGTAACCCTCAACGAGTAAAAGTCTATCGCTTAGACCACTCGACAATCCCTGCTTGTACAATGATTGAATTGATGAATTTTATACTGTATTTAAGCAATCGTCGTATAGTATCACAAAACATAACAACAAAAACAGAACTCTCCAAATTATTAAATCGTTTAGCGCTGCAACACTTCATAATTTTCTGGCTTTTAAATCATCAAAAGATGCATATAATGGATATTTTAGATCATGGTAAATGTTCGGTATTACTGTTTCCTTACAAATATCATAATGCAGGGGTTTTTTTTAGAAAAAGGGGAAGACGCTGGACGCTGGGTAAAAGGGGAAAATCGAGCGCGAAAGAGACATATTTGGGGAAAAAATAAAAACTGTTCATTTTAATGTCTATAACTCGCCTACAGACTTCAGGTTTTGTTTTTAAAAAAGAGGCATGTCTCTGACCTTTTTGTTCTTAAACACATGAACAAGTATGATATTAAAGTCAAAGTCCTAAATATAGTTGCAGGTGTAGATCTAATAATGAGAAATGTTTTGAATGTTTTCAACTGGGGCCGGGGAACGATGTCAATATTATGATTTCAATTTCATGATGAATGGGTTGACGATATAGATCTGCTACAGTATTGGAAGGGAAAGGTGCGGCAGCTGCCGATTGTCTACTTTCACTTTCACAATAATCCAACAGTATTAATCGATGTTGATAACATGTACCTCCGAATCCTGCTGGGTTTCAACGGTTTTTGATGATTCATTCTTAAAAAACGCGTCAACGCAATTAATATTTTCCGAGTCCGATCGTTTTATTTTGTTCGTGTATGAACGCCAATTGTGAGACTTTTTTTTCTGTTTTAACGTTTATATCTTGGCTTTCATATAACCCGGATGAAAATTCGACTGGTTTCCGGTAATTAATTGACGAAACACCCTTCTCGCGCAAGACCGGAATCATTGTTGTCGTTATATTTTGTGAAACTGCGAGGATTGCTTATATAAAGTAAAAAAAGCGTCCCTTCGTAGAATTAGCACGGATTGCCGACTGGTCTTAGCCGAAGACTTTTTACTCCAGGACTCCATGGGTCAGTGGTTAAAGCCCAGTTGAGGGTTACTTATTTTTTTATTGTATTATTGTTTTTTTATTACTGGAAATTTTTAGGTCCAATGTTTAAATTTATCAATAACAAGAGATGTGTTTGTCAGAAACACAATGCCCCCTACTGCTTCTCTTTGATTTATGAGTTGTGTTTTTATCATTAAGCAGGTACAGATAATTATCTCCCTTTGAAGCTTACTTCTTTCCTTGGATTTGTTTTTTATTACCTTTGACCTTGAAAGATGACCTTGACTTTTCACCACTTAAAATGTGCAGCTCCATGAGATAGACATGCATGCCAAATATCAAGTTGCTATCTGAAGGAAGATAGAAGTTATGAGCATTTTTCGAAACCTAAAAACGCAGAAACCTAAACGCAAAGTGTTATGGAAAGACAGACAGACGGTCTGATTACTATAATTATGTCCTCCTTCGGGGGTATAAAAAGCATTTAATGACAAACTTCAAAACATGCCAAAATCTGTGAAAAGGCCCCTTTAAGGTGTAAAAATATAAGATGAAACATTTTTTGGTCTGTCAGTTCTTGTTTGGGGTGAGGTGTTCTATGACAGATACCATGAGAATTAAATATGCTTTGATCCGCCTTCATTATAGAGATTTTACATCAATTTGAGAGATCTGATTACATACATAAAAAAATTGTGTTATGGATAACAATGCCGCCGTTCATGTTGTATCATTGTGTTGATTGAGCATGTAATATTATAAAATTTACCAACATAAACCTCAATTTAACATTTTCCTAGTGGTTTCACTAATTGATCCCTCTTGCTGATGCAATTAAAGCAAAGTTATAGACATTCAACTCAGGGGGTCTCGGGAGTGGGCGAAATGGGCGATTTCTTCGCCTAATTAATCTTCACTTCACAAATTAATTTCATGAAGGCGAAGTGACTTCTCCTCCTTTTAATGATTTACTTTGTGCCAGACAGTGACCAATTAAAATCAATTTGATGTGGAGAATTGGACAATTTGATGTGGAGGATTCTCAGCCATTAGTGCCCCATGTACAGGTCATGCAAAGTTGAACATTCAAAAGAACAGTCTAGAGCTATTACACTTCTTGAAATTGTTAATAGATGATGCCTTGATTTCATTATTGCCTTCTGCTGGCTACCAATAACTATGATTCAGCAATGTTAAATGGCCCATTAAAACAATACTAAGGAATGATCAAATGGGAATATGTAACCTAGCATTGGCAATAAATATGGGGCTCATTTACAGGTCAGATTTGGAATCTCTGCTGTAAAATGAGTTTTTAAATGAATTTTAATTTAAAACAAATATTTGTAACAAAATAACAATTTGATTTTATGTTGAATTGCTTAAAATTAACAAGGAATTAAAAAAAATCTGAACATTACTGGCTTGTTACAGTTGAAGTGTATTTGATACACCTGTTCAGTAAAAAAAGTAATTTAATGTACAATCATAATCAACAATCAATGAGAAATAAGGAAAATGTTGGTTTTATACACTTAACATGTCTTATTGTAATTCAAACAAGTGAAGAGTTGATTGAAAGCTGAACAGAAACCACTTATCCGTTACGTTGCTGCAAAATATACGTAAAACTAAGATCTATGACGCAAATGTACCATTTCTCCCAAATATGTTACCAATTCTCCCTATTTTGGATTTAGGGAGAAGTGACTTCTCCCTCACTTAGACCCCTGCTGAACTATGAGTAATTTTAGTTATAAATGAACCAAACGGTGAATCAATTTATTAAAACCTGGCAATTACAAATAGATCCCTTTAGTTTGAATATTTGAACTTTTTAAAGTTATTTTTTAGAATATATTTGTTGAATTCATATATAATGTTACAACAGACAAGGCTGACAAGGCCTAAGAAGTGTTTTAGTATGTATATGCAAAGGATAACACCTGTAGGCTGCCATTAAGGTAAATCTTTTATGTGTTTTTGAAGTTTATTAATGGATTTCCTTAATTGGTAATGAAATGACGTCTTTTTAGTGATGCGCACGGAATCTGCTGTTGTGTTTATGAAGGGGTGCATTTGTACACCCAGAGCCGCCATAGCAAAAATTATCAAAGGCTCTGGGAGTCTGTTTATATGGACTACACGTCGTACAGAACAAATTACTTTAATATACATTTCACTTTAAGCTGTTGAGTGGATCAATTTGTATTACCACAGCGTTCTAGATAAACTGCCTATCAGCGTAATATACGGATTAGAAATATCAAGATACGCTCAATTTATCATTTCCGTGCGTACATTTAATCAAGCCAATCTGGACTACCGCTAATTCTGTAATTTCTCTGCGTACATCGTAAACAAAAAATATAAACAGCTGATTGTCTTTAGCCAAAATATGAGACTGGTTATCGTAAAAATTAGAGCTGGATTGTAGAAATAGTTAGCCAGTCGGTATGTACATGTATACTCTGTATCATCTAGACGGTATAGTACCAGAAAGGCCGTTTACCAAAAAGGCCTTCCCAAAAAGGCCGCATAAGTGAACCAAAAAGGCCTCATGGTATACCAGAAAGGCCATACAATATCTTGTATTATCATTGAAAAGTTATGCTGAATATAATCAACATATCTATTAAATAGTCATAACTTGTTTATTAGTCTACTTAAAAACCGTTAATTTTATAATCAAAGTCGGCATACAGTACAGTGTTTTTTTTATGGCAATTTCGGGGCCGATATTTCCCTCAAAAAAGAGTATATATTTTTTCCCCATTTTTAAAAAAAAATCCCCTCGAGATGTTAAAAAAAAAAAAAAAAAATTTTTTTTTTTTTTTAGAAAGAACTGTCTCATAATAATGATAAATATATCTCAAATTTATTTCATAAACAACTAAAAAGTATATAGCTAAAATTTATATTATTTTGAATAATTATAAAGATTTGTATTACATGTAAATAGTTTTTCCCAAATCAGTGGACTTTTCACATTAATTGCATTTTTCTCCCAAAAATGGCAAAGAAAAGGCCTGATGAATCTATATTGCGTCAATATTTGTTGATAAAATCATTCCAATTTGGTCCATTTTATTGATAAAAAAATGCTTAAATTTGCCATTTTATCGATTTGAAAGATCCCAATTAGACTCAAAATGGCTAAGAAAACTGAGACAGTGCATGAAGGCTGAACTGTCTGACACTTAAATGTTGAAAAAATCATTGATATATATTTTAATTTTAAGAAAAAGGACAAAGACATTCAGCTGTGAATATTATATTCATACAAACATGTGTATTAATATATTACATATAAACAAGTGAGTTTTTAATTTTCCCCTTTTCCTAAAAACCACGCATTTTTCCCCTTTGGACGGGCCCCGCCACCATTCCCCTATAAGTGAAAAAAAACACTGCAGTATGAAGTGTTCGTTAGTCACAATATTTGTTGTTGAGTAATAGATGTTTCCGTTTTTTAATTAAAAGCCGTTAATTTTGTAATCAAAGTCGGCATACTTATCGCCAATAAGCACGTAGGGATAATCTGTTTAAGAAAATTTTATTTTTCTCTTAACTCTCTGTTTGCAGCTAAAAGTGTAACCAATGAGTAATAAAGGTGTTATAAACTTAGGTGGCGGCCAAATATATAAGGTCCAGAATTATTGAGAAATATATACCCGCTCATGTGTCAAAGTTGTCTATAGTAGTTGCTTTGTTTTATGCATTATATTGGTAAGTTTACTGGACGTTATTTTGCGTTTTAAATATAGTGTTTTTAAATCGCGTAAATTATACAAATTTCTTCACAAGTGTTAATTTGTTGTGTGTTGAAATATAAGAAGTTGAAAGAATTTGCATGTACAAAAAAACTCGCAAATCAGACCGGGTATCCAAGTGTCAAGGGTCATTCACAGTTTGCGGCATCTGTTTTGATAACGGATTAGTAGAACGCCCACATATGGTGTAAAATGACACTTATTGGCACCTATTGATAATAACTTGCGCATTTTAAAATAGTTTCTTAACTTTTAACGATATAAAACTAGCTACATTAAATTTGGAAGACTTAAACCGAAAGAAATAAAAATGCTTTATTCTATGTGATATTATTAAAAATTATAACATATATATTATTACGCATTTCATTAGCATTAAAAATATATTAAGCAAAGTTTATAATGTCTTTTGTATTAGCCGACTTCATTAGAATGTCAAATTTATTTAACGTTGGCCACCTTTGAAACAAAGGCTGTTTGTAAAACATGCATGCCCCCCATATGGGCTGTCCGTTGTACTGGCAGCCATTGTGTGAATACGACTTTTGTCACTGTGACCTTGACCTTTGACCTATTATTATGTAATTATGTTGTATTTTTTCAGTGTGACTGTATAACGTCTGTAAATGTTTGCTTGTAACTGTATATTTTGTTATATAAATTGTGTGATTGTGCTTGTACATTGACTGTATATATCGTAAATGTATATTTAAACATAAACAACAGATAAAGAAAATAAGTAACTTCATACCTGTTTTATGACTAATTTCATTTTGATTTATGTGTATTTGTTTGTAAACAAAATTTGAAACCTATAATAACAATAGTTGCTTTAAGGCCTTTTTGGTTCATTTTTTGGCCTTTTTGGTACGCTTTGGGGCCTTTTTGGTAATGCCTTTTTGGTATTCAGCCTTTTTGGTATGTGGCCTTTTTGGTTTTCGGCCTTTCTGGACCTAAACCATCTAGACGCATGGTAAATTTAGTATTGATTTTTTAACAGACAGTCAAGCGCTTATGTGTTTATTAAATTACATGAAGTGGTCAGCATGGCTTCTTCCAAGCCAACACAAATTACTTCTCAAAGTAAAATTGATTCTTTGTGTACGGCAAAATTGTATAGAGTAATAAAATTGTACTGCCAATACTGAATGATTTAATTTCCTCTGTTTTCAAATCAAAAAGGAACCACTAAAACGCTAATAAAATAATTGTTGAAAGTTGGCAAAAAAGTTTTCCGTGTCCCACGGTGGTGGACAATAAGGACGAAGATCTTCTTAAATGTAATCTGCCAACAATGCAAGTTAAAATAACAACAAATTAAGAAACCTACTAATATGAAGGAATACACATAGTTAATGGCTTATTGTGTTTAACATTATTAAAGTAGCGTGTCTGTACCCCAGCTATATTCTGGTTTTACTTTTAGCAAATTACCCTTCAAGCAAGGCAAAATTTGACCATTTACCCCATGCTTTGAAAAGTGGGGGTATTTACCCCCATGGGTAAAAAATTATCTATAACGCTGTTACCAGTAAGGGTATCACGTTTAAACGTGTAAACGGTCGCGTTTCGTTTTTTGCTCAAAAACGTTTACCAAAACAGCCAATAGACAATATCAATATAATAAATATTGGGCTGCAAATAACGTAGCCGACTAGCCGTACGAAGTATATCGATGACGAAATGCGAAATCCGGATACTTGCAGTAAATCCGGGCTACCGAATTCCACAGTAATTTATTTCTGATTGGTTAACGTATGGCACAGACATTAACGAAAGCTAACCGAAAATCTTGGCTACTTTCCAAAAATCGTACAACTTGGCAACGAAACAGTGCATATGCCGCCATCTTGAAATATTTTCAGTGATTGATTAGCAAAGAAAAACACTGAGGTAGCATGTTGAAAAGCAATATTTTAACCAAATTATATATTGATTACGTTTTTGCGAGTTTACTGGTTTTTCATTCTCTGCGGTCAAACGATATGCACATTGTATTTCATGTGCAAAATACGTGCATTTTTTTCGGAGTGTCGTTTTTTGAAAACAGTATTTTTCATCGATTTTACATTATTTTCGATGTTCTTTAAATTGTTTTTATTTAATGCAAATACACATGTGGTGATACGAATGGTCTGTTTTATAATATTTTATGGTTTTAATATGACGTGTTTGCGCAAAAAAGGATATGCACTGAATATTTCTTCTGGAAATAATTACTATTTTTTTAGTTTGAAAATGCGATGGTACCGATGCTTTTTTAACGGACATAGGGATACTGTTTAAACGGTTACGTTTCGTTTATTTCATTTCTTTTAAATGTTTTGAAAAATCTGTAAACGTGATCAGGGCTATAGATAACAAGCGTTGTTACGCAATTAAAATAACCAAAAACTTAATTAAATTCAAAATAAAGCGTACAAAAACCCAAATAAAAATTTAATAACGTAATGCCCGTAAAAAACATTGCGTCACAAATCGCTATTCTTACGAACACCGCGCGTATTTTTTAGACTGGTTATTTTCCTTACAAAAATGTATCGGATAGTTTATATGCCGTCCTATGAAGAAAAGGAGGCAGTCTTTCCAGCAGTTATCAATCTTTGGGGTATTATTGTTATTTTTAGTAGACCGGTAAGATTTCTACTTTCGTTTTCAAGGTATTCAACTCAAAATGACGCAAAAACGGGGTGCATCGCTTTGAATAGCCATAACTTCATCAATTGTGCAGCGATTTTCACGAACTCCGTCTTATTCAAAGCAAAAATGAATGAACTTTGATCAGAAATTCAGTAATTGTTTGTTGTTATGTACAGGTACCTTTTTGAATTTTACTTGTTTAAATATTATAGTAACCTTAGTAGATTTTTATTATATTATATATGTCATTCCCTAAATTACCCAATTAAGTTAAAAAACTGGGGGTGAAAATCCTAATTAAGCTCAAAAGTAGGGGGTGAAAATTTTTGCTGAAAACTCTATTGAATTTACAAAAACCCTATTGTTGTCAAAACAGGGGTGATTTACCCAATATACCCCAAAAGTTATCTATAGCCCTACGTGATACCCTAAATTACCAGAGTTATACATGGTTATTTACCGTGTCGGTGAATGGCTATACAGTCAATCTTGTATTTAGAGACCACTAAAGGGAGTAACCAAAAGTGGTCTCTTAATAAAATGGTCTTTAAATAAAAAAGGCCATTAGGGATGAATGCTGACCTTTGATTTTAAATCCAGATATAGGATTACCTCCTTTTGACACAGCGATTTCAGCTTTTGTAATCAAATGAATCTAATTATAAACAAGGGCTGTTTGTAAAACATGCATGCCCCCCATATGGGCTGTCAATTGTAGTGGCAGCCATTGTGTGAATACGTTTTTTGTCACTGTGACCTTGACTTTTGACCTAGTGACCTGAAAATCAATAGGGGCCATCTGCAAGTCACGATCAATGTACCTATGAAGTGTCATGATCCTAGGCAAAAGCGTTCTTGAGTTATCATCCGAAAATCATTTTACTATTTCGGGTCATTGTGACCTTGACCTTTGACCTTGTGACCTCAAAATCAATAGGGGTCATCTGCGAGTCATGATCAATCTACCCAGCGATTTTCCTCCTTCTTTATAAAGTACCGGTAAACGGTACTTTCCCAATCGAACGAAAATTCCCAAATTCCCAAAACGGTACTTTCCCAATCGAGCGAAAATTCCCGAATTCCCAATCGGCATCTGGAAAAATCCCAATCAGCGTCCGAATTTTTTCTCAAAACGATAGAAAGTTTCGTAAAAAAAACAACTTTCGGCGAGCGAACAAAGAAAATCGTATAGTTGTGTGTAACCACGCGCTCGATTAATTTCGGGTTTTATTATTCAGCGCATTCAATCAATAGAGATGTTACTGTTTCCGGTTCTTTTGCCAGGCAGCCAGCGTACTGTTTTACGTCGCTTTGTAACCTTATCGTAGTTTGAAATGAGTCATAATAGCAAATATTATGCCAAAAAACCAATCGGAACCATCTATCACAGGACACATTGACAGCAATAATGATGCTGTGCAGGGAGGGATGCAAGCAACTGAGTGATGATCAAACATCAAAGATTGTTGAAATTTTCACAAAAATGAAAGAGAAAGACATTGCTTTAAAAGAGATTAAAACAACTAGTAATTGATTTGGTGTGTTCTTTATAATATTTTGTTATTTATATAAACTTTATAACTTAATGGTCATTAAGGCATGCCTGCAAATGATTATTTAAATGGGTATGTTCAATTAAGTATGAACTTTATGATGTATTCAATAAGACCCAAACTTCACGACGCGATTTTCCCAATTTCAGGATTTCACGACTCGATTTTTCCCAATTTTGAGGTTTTCACGACTCAATTTTTCCCAATCGGACCGGTACGGGTACTTTTCCCAATTGGACAAGGAAAATCGCTGCTACCTGTGAAGTTTCATGATCCTAGGCATATGCGTTCTTGAGTTATCATCCGAAAACCATTTTACTATTTCGGGTCACCGTGACCTTGACCTTTGAACTAGTGACCTCAAAATCAACAGGGGTCATCTGCGAGTCATGATCAATCTACCCATGAAGTTTCATGATCCTAGGCGTATGCATTCTTGAGTTATCATCCCGGAAACCATTTTACTATTTCGGGTCACCGTGACCTTGACCTTTGACCTAGTGACCTCAAAATCAATAGGGGTCATCTGCGAGTCATGATCAATCTACCCATGAAGTTTCACGATCCTAGGCGTATGCGTTCTTGAGTTATCATCCGGAAACCATTTTACTATTTCGGGTCACCGTGACCTTGACCTTTGACCTAGTGACCTCAAAATCAATAGGGGTCATCTGCGAGTCATGATCAATCTACCCATGAAGTTTCATGATCCTAGGCGTATGCGTTCTTGAGTTATCATTCAAAAACCATTTTACTATTTCGGGTAACCGTGACCTTGATCTTTGACCTAGTGACCTGAAAATCAATAGGGGTCATCTGCGAGTCATGATCAATGTACCTATGAAGTTTCATGATCCTAGGCCCAAGCGTTCTTGAGTAATCGTCTGACAACCACCTGGTGAAAGGACCGACAGACAGACCGACCGACAGACCGACCGACATGAGCAAAGCAATATACCCCCTCTTCTTCGAAGGGGGGCATAATAAAATGAATAAAACAACTTTTTACTTAAAATAAGTTGTATTTGTTCTCTCTAATTCTAAATATAATGTAAATGGTTTGCACGGAGAATGGGTTTTTCCGACTCCAAACTCATTCGCGATTAAATTTACGTGCACTTTTACTCTTCGACACTTCCAATAACCAATTTTTCTCATTTAACGTAAATACTTTCCGTATTGACATTTTAATATCTGCATGTAAGCTTATATTCATCTGACTTGATTATGGGTCATAGGGAAATAAATAGAACACCTTGATTAAAAACTAAATAAACACGCCTGATTGGAAAATTTGCTAACACAAACTAATTAGCATAATAACAATTACATTTTTTAATGACAAGATTTCGCTACATGTTACCAATTAATGGTAAATTTTTTACACCTCTCTAAAACACTGTGAATATGTTTGTCGGCGCATTGTTTCTGCAATAAAATCGGCGATAAAATTTGTCACTTAACGTCCCAGATAGGAAACTCTTTAACCCATAGACTGTTGGCAATATCTCACTGTATTATTTGACACCAAAAATTGATACGCAGTCAGCATTAACACCGGTCAGAACCGGTCATCGAGACAAAGGAAAATGGCTGATGTGAAATCAAAACAAAGATGTAGACGTTCATGTTATCGGCTTAGATAAGCAATTAGCACTGATTTGTCCCTGAACGGTCAACAGATTTACCACTTTTACCTTAACGCGGTCGCTAAATTCAAGACTTGAGCATCAAAAAAAACTAAAATTAGCGGTCGCTGGTCGCGTAAGACAAAAGTCGCTTAATACAATATGAAAATATAGTTAAAACAATCGGGCGGTATTTAAAGTGGTCGCATAAGACAAAAGTCGCTTTATTCAAGTGGTCGCAAGCACAAGATTTTGACTGTACATAGCTAATGTTGAACTGTTATTATTGTAAACCAGCTTTGAAAAAAAGTTTGTATCTTGTATCTTACCCAATCACGCAAACCTTTAGGAATTCATCTGCCTGGTTTTATGACATTAAAAGGCTTAATCCTGTTGTTAAAACGCATGATCAAAGTGTTACCAGACAAGGGCTGATTTGGGGGGAAACAGCATTGTAAAATGTACTGACCGAAAGTTTGTAGTAATTTATTATGGACATAAACCAGTATGTCCAAAAAGTAGTGTGGCAAAGATACATATATTTTGGCTAAAAGTAAAACGGATACGTCCGAAAACTTTCAATGTCTGAAAACTTACAAAATTACAGTAATTTCAATAAATACCGTGCATTTGTTTTGAAATTCTTGTTTGAATTAAACAATATAACTTTACAATAAGCATCCTGTGTGCCTTGCCTAATTCATTTATAGTTCTTAACACTTATTTACCTTTCAATTGGTTTGACACTGACACTCGCTGACACATGTGCGAAGGCCATCGAAGGTAAAGGTTTACAGTCAACTCGTACCTAAGTCAACTCGCACGGTAGTCAACTCGCACGTTTTTTGGTTAACTCGCACGGAAGTTAATTCGTACCTAAGTCAACTCGCACGGTAGTCAAAATATTGATGTATTAATGGGTTCTAAATGAGTAATTGATGCATAAAAACAAAAGATTAATACTTTCAGAGTTTAGTTAATACTTTTTATTGAAAAATATTTACAAAATAACAAAAAAAAAATTCACAAAATATTGTTTATACCATGGTAACGTTATCGGCACATTAAAACTGACATTTTAAGTACTTTTAAAAATATATTTTTTAACAATTATTTAAATTTTTATTACATTATTAATACACATTATCAAAGCTTTTTATATGTACACAAGTAGACATACATTTAATCTTTTAATATTTATTTCAATATTTACACACATTAACAAAGCTTTAGCACATATTTATTAATAACTATTAATTATGAAGACGTTACACAATTAATGAAGATCCCGTTACGTATGGAAAACTTATTGAGCACACAATTATAGGAAAAAAACGTATAACAATAATGTCAACGTGAGTACAAATACGTATAGCTTAGCTTATATGATTATCATACCTACACGTATTTAAACATGGTTGTACGAAACAATGATTAATTTTACAATAATTCTCAATCATACAATTTTACAAGAATCAAATGTTTATTTTTTTAATACTTTAATAAAATTTACCAACATTTTTAAAATTTGTACATGAGTTACGGTTCTACATTAATTAATTAAATATTAAACTGTATAGCATGAACAAATAAAAAATAGTTATTTAAAGGGGCCTTTTCACAGATTTTGGCATTTTTTAACTTATTCATTAAATGATTTATATTGATAAATGTAAACATTGGATCGTAAAAGCTCCAGTAAAAAATCAAGAATAAAATTTAAAAAAGGAAAAGAACATTGCCCGGAGCAGGTTTCGAACCAGTGACCCCTGGAGTCCTGCCAGAGTCCTGAAGTAAAAACGCTTTAACCTACTGAGCTATTCCGCCGAGTACACATATTTGATGTATTTTATACCTTATATAAGCAATCTTCGTAGTTTCACAAAATTTAACGACAAAAACAGAACTCTCCAAATTATTCAATCGTTTCGCGTTGCAACGCTTTATAATTTTTAGGTTTTAAAATCGTCAAAAGATGCATATAATGGCTATATTCGACCATGGTAAATGTTCAGTATTACTGTTTCCTCACAAATATCATAACTAAAACGAAAATTTGCGAATCTGAAACAACTTTTTTCAATTTTGTCAATTTACCAAAGCGTGAAAAGATCCCTTTAAGTATTCATACTACAGCCTTATCTCTAGACAACCCCTATCAGTAATAGCCTTATCTACTCCTCGATAATCAGTACCCTCATCAGCTCTGAATGACTGACAACTTATTTGTAATTTTAGTGGTGAGAAATAGGGTATTGTTACTGCTTAGACTGATTAGGTGACAGCTGTTTTCAATATCTTTCATAGCTCATTAAAGGTAAAAAATATAAGCTTAGACAAAGTTTATAACAATTAAATAGAAATTAGAATACAAATAATTAGATACTTTCCACTATTATAAATCAACAAGCGAACAATTAAACGTATTTGAATTAATATTTGCAAATTACATATATTCCGATATTGGTTAAAAATACTTGGATCGAGTGATAACAGTATAACAAAAACAAACATTCATCTACAATACAATACAAATAAACAACGTTTATTAAATAACTTCAAGCAAAGCTGGTATATTGAGAAAAGCTGGTATATTGAGATAAACATTCCTTGAACACAATATACACGGATAATCCATCACACAAAAAACGCATAAATTCACTATACGTATGTATTCCGTAGCACATATATGTTGATAATGATAACCTATTCTTAATTTAGTCGATTTATATACATAACTAAGAAACTTTGATCTATTATGAAATAACCGCATGCAACAAACATCACCTAATTTTCGTTTTAATTTTCTTTAATTTAACTCACACCTGATTATTAAAGTAAAACATTTTAATTACAAGCTAAATTAACATTCTCCGTTTTGTGACAAACAATAAAGTATCACTGATTAATTATCATACCAATTTAGTTTATTTGATAAATGCTTTGCCATTTTAATAATTGTTAGTTGTATATAAGACCTTTCACACCTATTACAAACATTCCTATAACCCGTGAAGAACACCGACCACAAGTGTAAAAGAGCCATTAAATGTGACAACCGTATATTCAGATTATTGACAAAGGACATAATTATTATTATTTTTACTTATAAACTTCTCATAAACTACTGATCATATTACATCCTTCATCTATTTCTATATATTTTTTTCGAGGCGTGCGAGTTGACTTTGAAAAGTGCGAGTTGACCAGAAATGCCGTGCGAGTTGACCAAAAAACGTGCGAGTTGACTACCGTGCGAGTTGACTTAGGTACGAGTTGACCGGCACCCAAGGTAAAGGTCTCGGGTCGTTTCGCCCTTAATCCCGTTCGCCCTCTGTAACCCCGGGTCGTTTCGCATCGTTATTCATATAAGAGCTATCAAAGTATATGCAATATAAATAACTTTGTACTTTGTTTTATTTCAAAAGACAAAATAAACAGTAATTAAGATAATATAATACTGTATTAAACAATATCCCATTCAGCTTCTGACAAGCCTAAGATAAATCCTTTAATATCGCTATACGTATAAAAATTAGGGCGAAACGACCCAGGAAATAGGGCGAAACGACCCAGGGCGAACGGGACTTAGGGCGAAACTAACTTACCTGAATTGTAGTCAACAACAACAACATGCTCAGTGAGATGTAAACAAATGTACTTCCTGCTTAAAGCAGCCGGCATTGACAGATTTCAACGGTGGGTTTAAATAAGTTAGCAGTGCAAAAAAGTTCAATGGTAATGACCCATTTTGTTTGGCTCAGTTTGAAAGCATTTGCTGTGATAGCGCAAAGCATGCTGTCTACTGTGTGCATATTGACTTTTATTGTTACCCGGAAAGATAAAAGTGATTGCCGGGTTTATCTGAAAATGGGGTTTTTAGGGGCAAGTTCCGAGGCACCCGAAAAGGTCTATTTTACCCCCAGATATTAATTTAAAGTGCATTTTCTGCATTGTTTTGTGCTTTATTTTCAAGCTGTTGATGAGCTGCACTGAATATTGTCTGAATCTGTTAATGTATCTTTACTATTCTCCAGGTAAAACTTAACACGTGCTGAAAGATATAACGATTTAATAACAATAATGACAAGCTAATTTCACTGAGTGTTCGTTCGTAAACAGTTGGACAGGCTCCGCGCGTCTCCTCTAAGCGCATGGGCAACGCGCTTCCGATGGGTCAGACGCAACTCTCCAGGTCAGCCACAACACTCCCCCCGTCTTTATTGTTGGAACCGCTCCCCGGACCAGGTACCACCGCCCGAAACAATATTCTGCCATTTGTCTGGTTGTGGTTTGTTGTGCCAATCCTGGATTGCCAAACTGGCGTATATTGGGGACCATCCATTTCCAAGTTAGATCTACAGGGCAACCTGCCCTGTGGAGATCGCACCAAACAGGCTAACTGCGTTTCTCGTGGTGACCTTCAGGATGTTAGTGTTTTTCCTAGGCCATTTTAGCGTGGCGAAAAGCCACGCCGCCCTCCCGGATCGCCACGCTGCCCTTTTCAAAGGCAAATTTCGCCACGCGCCCTTGTTTTCAAAGGCAAATTTCGCCACGCGCCCTTATTGATAACATCTTTATTGCCTTACGATCTTACTTGGTCCGCAAAATCAGCTTCCTTGATTGTGTTTGACGCTCCGACTGTGCTTGATTACTCGAGGGACGTCACGTCTAATCGACTATATTAATTGAGCAGATTTAATCTATAACAGTCCTCGATTTATAGGTAGGTCTTACTGACTGCTCCAAAGCTGTGAATTAGTCATGCCTGAATCACCCCGTGTCAGTATCAATCGATCATTACTTCGGAGACTTTTGATGAAAAACTCGATGTTTTTTTCGTGGCAATTGTGCATTGCATGCATTATTCAGTTATATCAAAACATATATTTTTACGCATAATTACATTTAAAATCACAAACAAATTTATTCTTTATCGTTTTCGTTTTTAAGATAATAAGATCTAATTATTGAAATAATTACTGAGACGTATACTAATTTAACAAAATGCGAATCGCGTATATGATTTAACGTTGCAACGCGCACCTGTCGCTTACATCATTTGACATTTTATCAACATGGCGGACTATACAGAATTAAATTGTGACTCTGCAAAAATGGCAAATAACGTCGTAAACGATCGAATTAACGATGGAGATAATACATTAAGAAGGAATTAATAAAATGTCTGTGATAATCAACGATGCATAAAAATGTTTTAGATAGCAACAACATTATTTATTTATTTGTAATCTACTCGGTGAATGTATGTCACAGAAACGAGTGTTTGCATATTGTTAGTGATCAATTTACTCTCAATGTTATTTTAAACATCATTCGAGATTATTGTTAGAAAATGGGATAAGACAAACATGGTTTCATTTATATGTTAGTGGATCTGTGCATAATCAGATTCATATGCATATATTGCTTTATTATGTTTGTCGTGATGTATAGTTTATTGAAACAGCATGGAACTTAAATGTACATTGCAAGGTAAATATATTAATATAAATCATAGTAAGTTAAATACGTCTATTACCATAAAATGTGCTTGTTTATATGTTATTTTTTCCACAACTGCTTCTGATGCGATTACATGTTTCCCGTGTATCAGGTATTCAGGGAACGTTTTTGCCCTTTTTTGCCTAAACTGCGCGCTAAAATGCCCTTTTTGAAAGTAATGCGCCATGCCCCTTTGCCCGCCTGGGAAAAACACTAGATGTGCTGCGTTGTCACCCCCTGAAGTTCCGCCAACATCGCAGTCACATCCCCATCTTCCGTTGGCGCCGGAAATCGATGATAGGGCCTAGTGAAGTAAGGAGCGTGAATTCACTCCTGTTGTAACTAAAGTGGGTGTTGGGAAAAACTTCCAGCCAACACCCGACACGACTGAGTGAACGGCTCGCCCCCGGGATCCCGCGGATATGAATCAGGCTGACAAGCCGATTCCATTCGATTGAAAACATGAGCTAACTGGCCGCTTGAATCGGCCAACCGTCCATCAGAAACTGTTGGCGCATGGACCTTTTCAAATTTAACCCCCACGCTGTCACACCCAGGGACACGACAGGTGTGGTTTCTTCTACACCTATCCACCTGGCGCTGGCTCTCCAAGCTCTTCTGGACCTGGGACAAACTGTCCCTTCTTGTGGTCGTGCGACTCCGCAAAGGACTTGTATCCTCAGACTGGTCGCCCTCGACCCCGTCTTTTCTGGTGGTCGTGCAACTCCGAACAGGACTTGTATCCTCGGACTGATCGCCCTCGACCCCTACCAAAGGTAGACATCCAACCGCCCAGGACTCGGTAATACCTCCTGCCTTCTTGTCCGAGAAGTGACACTCTTGGATCCCAACAGTAGCTTCTACCTTGTCACCGCTGGAAGAACTCACATCCATCGGGCAAACTGCCGTCGATGACTTTTTATGACTCTTTCTCGGAATTGGCGTTCCTAACAGGATATCCGGATCCGGACCTATGTCCACTGTTCGTTTGAACATGATAACTTTTGCTACCACCGGTTTATCTCTGAATGTTGTATTCAAAGGTATACTTTCGCCATTGATTAATAGGCAGTCTGAGTGCAGATCAATCAATGCCTTGAAGTGCCGCAGCAGGTCATGTCCCAGCAACATCTCATAACTGATTGGCGCTACACATACCCCTTCCCTGGAAGACTGCTTTCCAAGCTGTACATGTAAAGGCTGTGTCACAAATCCTTTGAGAACCGAATTCTTATCAGCAAGCTGCATGTTGATTTCCCTGACCTTGCCTGGTTTCCGCTCTAACTGGTCATAGACTGCTGAAGACAGTATAGATATATCCGCTCCAGAGTCTACCCGAGCCCTAACCTGACGGTCTCCTACCAACATATTCACATACGAAGACCCTGCCCTCACAACCATGACTGCTATGGTCTCCACTCCACTTGCTGACACGGATTTGCCCCCTTCCTTTTCAGCCGCCAATCCAGATGAAGCATCCTGCTGCACTTCAACCGGCGCTAACAAATGGCCTCTTGCTACATCGGGCTGCGGTGCCTGGCCTTCGCCACCGGCCCTTTGGAGTTTAAAGTCTTCTGTGGACTCTTTTCAGCCACTTGACCTTGAGACGTTGATTTAAGGGATTCCTGGTACACCTTACAATTCTTTTTTATATGGCCCCTGCCATTACAATGAAAACATCTGAAAGTCCTCTGTGGGAACGTCATATCCTCGTTATTTCTTGCACTGTTTGATGCTAAACTAACTTAAAACTTACAAGTCAGCTGCTCGATCGCCTTTTCCAGTTTTTCTAATCTCACATCAACCGGGGACTGAACCGCATTGACCGCTATTTCTTGATCATATTGCTTAGCTTTCTTGCCATCCACCACTTGAGTGACATACCAGATCAACAGCATGCTGAATAGATCGTGGTCTTTCAAAACAGGCGTGTTTCCCTGCTTCACTGTCAATACAACCTTGACAGAACTTTGAAACTGCCTCCCTTTGACCAAACTGATCTGGAAGGTCCCTAAAAGCAGGTATTGCCAGAGTTAACACTCTATCCGCCCAATCTTCTAACGATTCCCCCGGTTGCTGTGTAGCCTGCTGGAACTTAGCTCTACTTGTCTCGGGTAGTTCCTTTGAACCAAAGCGCCTTTCCATCTTTCGCATAATGTCACGGAAAGAAAAACTTTCTCCCATATGTGTCTCGATGGTGAAGTAATCGAGAGCCTTCCCCTCGAGGCACCAGTTCAGGTAATCACGGCATTCATGATCAGACCATTTGTAGACTTTCCGATAGCTGTTGAACTTTTGCTTGAATGACAGCCAACTGGTTCATCCATCATATCATAGGTTCTTTGGCTGCCTTCTTGGATCACCGTGGACTCTAGAGTGATATTCATTCTCTGATAAACTATCAGATTCTGGACTGGAACTGTAATAGAACCTTGATTGTGATGACCTTGCCCTGTGACGACCTTGTACATGACGATGCCGCCTCCTTGAAACACCGTGTCTTGACCCTGATCTTGAACTGGAGTCGCTGGATTGATTCCTGTGCTTTGGCTTTTGTGATGGCCTACCACCAGATGAAGCATGACTGTAGCGGGAATGTTTACGACCTGACCGTCTGTTGTCGTCTTCATTTCCCGAGCCACTGTCGTCGTCTTCCTCTGATACCCTATCCTGTGACCGACGACGCCTAAAATGATCATAAGTCTTGGAGTGATTTCCCTTTTGCCTCTTTTCCACCCGCACCGCTGATTCATTGTCCGAGTCACTGCTCTCATTTCTTCTGAATTGTTTCTTCACCGGCTGTTCAACCCCCTGGCTATAAATGTAGGGCTTACAGGGCCTTTCATCTTGTCTTGACTGCTTTTTCTTATCTTTTTTAATGGACTGCTGCTCTTTATCATCATATCTACCGCTACTGATTCCGCTTTTAATATCAGAAGCTATTTTTTTTTCAGATACATCTTCAAGGCAATTCCGGGCCTTGCATAAAACTTCTGTGTATTTATTGCATCTTACACAGTTCGGATCACTGCAGAAGTTTAAATCATCGTTATCACGTGTTGAGTGTGACTGAGCTCTTGTGGGAAGTGTCATGAATTCAAACCCACATTTTTTATTTAGGAAAAACAATAAGGCGAATATGATGAGACCAATATAGAATGAATACTCGGATAACCACGTTTAACTATCCATGATTCGTTATAACAATAGTTTTTCCTTATATGGTACACAACTGAACCGAAAGTAGAGTTTTAAATGTTTTCAGTTTATTATATTCTGATTTTCAAATAAGAAATTACCTAAATAGTCCAAACGATGTATTTAAACCAAATTATGTTGAATAATATTGTTAACCAATGTTCACTTAATTAATTGCAACAATAGCCCACCATACCAACCAAACTGGTCAGAAGTATACGAACAGCCAAGTTCAACTCCCTCCGTCTTTACAACTGCAGCATAGTATCTGTTTGCAAACTGCAAAAAAACACCCTGTGTGCCCCCGAAAACTGCAAATGCGAGAAATCCCTGTGCGCAAACTGCGACGTACCCCTGTGCGCCTCCGCAAACTGCCAAAACGGCTAGTACATGTTCAGGTTACAGTATACTAAATAACCGTTTCATGAAGTGTTGTACTCTCTACAAAATTTTATAGTTTGTTTGAAGGCATGTTGTACACTTTAAACTATTCTTCTTGCTTTATCTTTTGGAGAAAGTAGTAGGGCATGAATAGGTGCTCACTACTAAATCCCTGAAATATGATAAACTAATAGACTAAAGTAAAACATTGCACTGAAAAAGGTTACATTCCACTATAAAACGGCTGGAAAGAAAGTTGCAAAAACAGTCGATTTTGACTTTTGACAAGTTCTTTTTTGGTTTGTACATGACATATCTTTTTTATTGCACAAATCAACTCCGCTTAGAATGGCCTTTAAGAAAATGTATGGTTATGGGGGTCTCTATGTGCAAAATGTTGCGTTTATTTTCGCTTAAAGATGTCGCTTTTACATTGAATTATATAGGGAAACTATTTAGTATATTGTGACCTTCACCTGTGTACTCATAAACTCGTGACGTGACACAGCAACAATTTTCTTTTCAAGAGAAACACTTCTTACAAAAATTAATACTGCCAAACTGGCTCAAATTTGTTTAAAAATACTCTGTGCTGGTCGATCTGCACCGACGAACGTACTCTAGACGATCTCAGTTGTGAAATACGATGTTTCAATAGCACGTGGTTGCCAAACTGGCAAATGCAAAAAGTTCTTAATTACCCGGAATCCCGCTGTTCTTTAAGTATTTGCCTCGTCGCCAATAATGTATCGTTACTATTTTTCAGGTAAAACTTAACACGTGCTAAAAGATATAACGATTTAATAACAATAATCACAAGCTAATTTCACTGAGTGTTCGTTCTTAAACAGTTGGACAGGCTCCGCGCGTCTCCTCTAAGCGCATGCGCAACGCGCTTCCGATGGGTCAGACGCAACTCTCCAGGTCAGCCACAACACTGTTTTCAGGCTGTGACTGAAGGCCTTGTTTTGAGGGTGTTTTGCAGACCAGTGGTTGTCGGCCTGGGGATTTTCAAGAAAAACTGTAGACTGCCCCCTATAGGATAAACTGGTTCCCGAACAGTAGCAGTTTATTCGGCCCCAAGCTTTTTCGACCCAGTCCGAAAATTCAGTAATTCAGCCCCAAGCAAATTCGGCCCCAAATTGACAAGGCCCTACATTTAATAACGCATTTTCTTAATACCTTAACTGATTGCAGTGCGTATATATTGTCGGTTCATTTGTTTAAAATTGCTGTTGATAAGGATTAATGAAAGGAAATTAATTAAACACCATAATCGTTTAAAAAACAGCTGCTAATTTATGAAATTGTGTTGGCTTTTAATTGTATCGATTGTCGGTTTGTTTGTAAAATATTGCTTTCGATTAAAGTTGTTAATGCTGAGTATGTTTTTATATGGTATTGTGTCCCCTTTTTTCACATTTTTTGTGACGCAATTATTTTACCAACGTATATAAGTGTAGGTATTGTGGCCGAACAGCCGACAACCTCCCGAACTATGCGTACTTCGTTAGCAATCAAGCAATGGACATCAGTAAAATGTAAAACATGTTGTTCAAAGTTTCTTTAACCACGATCGCATGTGCAGTGAGTGGCAAACAGCAGGTCTCCGTACTGTTGGTAACTCTTTTTAATAAACGAAAAATAAAGGCTCGGTTCAAAAGTCGAAAACGAAAAATTAAGAACTATGTAAAAATATGATTTCCAGCTGAAAGCAGTTGCATAGTGATTTTTTATACAAATGGACACCGAATAATCGGTACCTGCGTTTCCACAGAGATCACGAGTGTTCATGTAAATAAGTTCTTATATGTTTTAATAAGGTTCCAACGGCCAAATCTCACAGCATTATCCTTAAAATGAAAGACTATTATCAATTTAAAGGTAAATATGTTCTCTTTCGAATATCAGTATAGGGAAGATATGTAATGTTACTTCAAATAGCTTTAATGCAGGCATTGTAAATAAAACAGGGTTTCGACACTGAAATATCGGCAAAGCTCAGTACCGCACCCGAAATGTGCATTTATCTATTGAATTACCAATGAAATGCACCAAAATGTTACAGAAATAAATAAGATACAAGACATAACCACAAACGGTATGTACGCGATTGAATAATGTCTTTTAAACCAGAAGACTTTAAGAGAAACCTCCGCAATCGTGCTACATCGGCTATCTCCGGAATCCCCGCAAGATAGGCATCGTGTCAAATGGTCCAATCTTAACGCATCGGACAGTGGGCTACACCACACCGTCTCTCTGATGTACGTAGGCGGCCGTCATATTGGATTTGGAACTACTTTAGAAAACTAGATGGCGGCCCCCTCGTAAAGATGAAAAATTAAACGTGTGTTTTAGCTCGTCTTTTTCAAGATAACATTCTTTAAGTAATAATTTAATGTAGATCTGTGAATTCCCACAACGTACTTAAAAACTTGTTAAAATTTAAAGATGCCATTACTGACATACGTGTAACTGATAGGAGTACTTATAAGTTATAGTATTGACATCGAGTAAATTTAAAAATTAAATTGACTGTTTTCGTTATATTTTGTGAGGTACGAGGATTGCTTACATAAACTTGATTAAGTATGAAACACATCACTCATTGTATGATCATGGATGGCCGAATGGTCCAAACGGTAGACTTTTACTCCATGGTGTCAATGGTTCGTGCCCATTTGAGGGTTACTTTTGCTTGATTGGTCATTGTCGGCTCGGGTACTACTTACATGTACCCCGGGTACTCTTAAGTATACTTACATGTACCCCGGGTACGGTAAATATACTTAATCGTACTCGGTCGATTTTAGACTGTACCCGAGTTATATTCCCACCCAAAATCCGATGTCGTAAAACGCGCTACCGATTATCTTAAAAAAACTTCTCTTTTAACAAAACTGCATCAACATGCTTTTTAAGTATGAGTTTCGATAATATAGAGGCCATCTTACAGAAAATTGACATACATGTGAATATAATAATTTTCAAAAAGTAGCAGACAAAGACCGATTTAGCGTTACATTTCCCAGGTACGTTTTTTGTATATTTACCGTACCCGGGGTACATGTAAGTATACTTAAGAGTACCCGGGGTACATGTAAGTTGTACCGGAGCCAACAATGACCAATGGAGCGTTACTTTTATAATTTTATTCAATTTTATTCTTTTTTTTTATATTGCAGCTTTTTAGATCCAATGTTTGCATTTATCAATATAGCATAGTCTATAATGAAAAAAATAATTTGGGGAGTTCTTATGTTATAGTTAGATTTTGTGACATTTAAAGGATTGCTTATATAAAGTATAAAATAAACCACTGACTATATGGGAGCACTGATGGCCCATTGGTTTAAGCTTTTACTCCAAGGGTCAGTGGATCGAGCCCAGTTAAGGAAGACTTCCTTTCTTTTTTATGTCCCCCACTATAGTAGTGGGGGACATATTGTTTTTGCCCTGTCTGTTGGTCTGTTGGTTGGTTGGTTGGTTTGCGCCAACTTTAAAATTTGCAATAACTTTTGCAATATTGAAGATAGCAACTTGATATTAGGCATGCATATGTATCTCATGGAGCTGCACATTTTGAGTGGTGAAAGGTCAAGGTCAAGGTCATCCTTCAAGGTCAAAGGTCAAATATATGGGTCAAAATCGCTCATTTAATGTACACTTTTGCAGTATTTCAATATTCAAGATAGCAACTGGATATGTGGCATGCATGTGTATCTCATGGAGCTGCACATTTTGAGTGGTGAAAGGTCAAGGTCAAGGTCATCCTTCAAGGTCAGATGTCAAATATATGTGGCTAAAATCGCTCATTTTATGAGTACTTTTGCAATATTGAAGATAGCAACTTGATATTTGGCATGCATGTGTATCTCATGGAGCTGCACATTTTGAGTGGTGAAAGGTCAAGGTCATCCTTCAAGGTCAGAGGTCAAATATATGTGGCCCAAATCGCTTATTTTATGAATACTTTTGCAATATTGAAGATAGCAACTTGATATTTGGCATGCATGTGTATCTCATGGAGCTGCACATTTTAAGTGGTAAAAGGTCAAGGTCATCCTTCAAGGTCAAATATATAGGTCAAAATTGCTCATGTAATGTCACTTCTGCAATATTGAAGCTAGCAATTTTATATTTGAAATGCATGTGTATCTCATGGAGCTGCACATTTTGAGTGGTGAAGGGTCAAGGTCAAGGTCATCCTTCAAGGTAAAATATCATATAGGGGTCAAGGTCATCCTTCGAGTTCAAACATCATATAGGGGGACATTGTGTTTCACAAACACATCTTGTTTTTAATTATTTTTTTTTTATTGAGGTTTTTTGCTCAAATGTTTACTTCTCAATTTAAAGTATTTAATAACAAACTTCAATACATGTCTAATCTGTGAAAACGTCCCTTTGAAATTGCTAGTTTTCCTCTTACATGCCTTTGTATTTTAAGATAGAATACTTTCCTCTCCAGAGGAAAGGTATGGGTTTGAATCCCATAGGGGGCTTCAGAGGATGATTCATTTTGAGACAAATGTACATATTTGCTTTAGTGTATCCCAAAATTAGCCTAATATTAAATATATAACTGTGAAAGATAATTCAAAATAATGTTTGTTTCAATATACATTGTGATCCATGGACATGAACATTCAATTATGCAAGAAACATGTATGATTTGAGGGAAGAATACGACAGCAAACTTAGAATGGACATTCATTTAAGATTGTTAAGTAACTAAAACTATAAATGTTGTAAAGCTTAAAATTGTGTATGACGTCCTTGCTTCTGGACAGCAGAACAGTTTAGGCATAAATGATTACTCTTTTTCTTTAAAATCAACATTGATGCATTATTACTTAAGCAAAGTTGAACTTTTTAAAAACTCGATGAATCGGGAACTGAATTTTTCATGTTCGTTACCAGTACTGAACATAATGTTACTGGTGAACAAATGCCTTTTCTCTTTACACTCTACAGGGAGATGGTGCTTTTCATAAATATCCAGGTTAATTTGTATAAATACCGGGTAAGACCTCGTATCATATTTATATACATGTAAGCTATACATTTATGATGATGACATTTTGTGTTTCGCTGTAAATTTACAGAGAAAATATACTACAGCCGCATGTCACCAGAGTTGTTAAAAGGGCATTTAGACAGTATTGTCCCTGACTTTTGCCCATTTTACATATTCTTATAAACAAGAGGGCCACGATGGCCCTGTATCGCTCCACTGCTGAAAAAAAGGCTGAAAGAAATATTCTCGGCATGTGCAAATACTTAAGTATAGGCCCTTTTTAAGCACATGTACACTTTTGTGACCCCCTGGGCTGGGTCAAAAACCCCAGGGGCATAATTTGAGCAAACTTTGTAGAGGACTACTATACCTCACTACATACAAAATGCGGTAGACCTAGGTCCTAGAGTTAAGGATAAGAATATGTTAACAGTTTTCACAAAATAAGCAAGATATAAGCGTATAATATAACATTCAATTTTGTGACCCGCAGGTCAGGGTCAAATTTGAACAAACTTGGTAGAGGACTATAAGATGTTACTGCATACCAAATTTGGTAGCCGTAGTCCGAATGGTTTTCAACAAGAAGATGTTTAAAGATTTCACAAAATGGGCGCTTTATAAGCGTTTACTCAATTTTGTGACCCCTGGGGCAGGGTCAAAGTTGACCCCTGAGGCATTATTTGAACAAATTTGGTAGAGGTTTATTAGATGCCACTTACCGTAACATACAAAATTTGGTAGCCCTAGGCCCAATAATTATGAACAAAAAGATTTTAAAAGTTTTCACAAAATAGGCCCCATATAAGCGTATGTTCAGTTTTGTGACCCCCCGGGCAGGGTCAAATTTGACCCAAGGGGCATAATTTGAACAAACTTGATAAAAAACTATTAGATGTCACTACATACCAAATTTGGTAGCCATATGCATTATGGTTAAGGACAAGAAGATATTTAAAGTTTTCACAAAATCGGCACTATATTAGCATATAATCGATTTTGTGGCCCCTAGGGCAGGGTCAAATTTGACCCCTGGGGCATAATTTGAACATACTAAGTAGAGGACTATACAATGTCACTACATACCAAATTGTGTAGCCCAAGGCCTAATGGTTATGGACAAGAATTTTTTTTTTAAGTTTTCACAAAATAGGCATTTTATAAGCATATGTTCAATTTTGTGACCCCCGGAGCAGGGTCAAATTTGACCCAAGGGATAAAATTTGAACAAATTTGGTAGAGGACTATTAGATGTCACTACATACCAAATTTGATAGCCCTAGGCCGGATGGTTATGGACAAGAATATATTTGAAGTTTTCACAAAATAGGCCTTATATAAGCATATGTTCAATTTTGTGACCCCCCGGGGCAGGGTCAAATTTGACCCAAGGGATACAATTTGAACAAATTAGGTAGAGAACTATAAGATGTCACTACATACCAAATTTGGTAGCCCTAGGCCCAACGTTTATGGACAAGAAGTTTTTAAAGTTTTCACAAAAAAAGGCTCCATATAAGCGTATGTTCAATTTTGGGACCCCCAGGGCAGGGTCAAATTTGACCCCAGGGGCATAATATGAACAAACTTGGTAGAGGACTATAAGATGTCACTACATACCAAATTTGGTAGCCCTAGGCCCAATGGATATGGACAAAAGATTTTTAAAGTTTTCACAAAATAAGCACTTTATAAGCATATATTCAATTTTGTGAACCCCGGAACAGTTTCAAACTTGACCCCAGGGACATAATTTGAACAAACTTGGTAGAGGACTATAAGATGCCACTACATACCAAATTTGGTAGCCCTAGGCCCAATGGTTATGGACAAGAAGTTTTTAAAGTTTTCACAAAATAGGCCTTATATACGCATATGTTCAATTTTGTGACCCCCGGGGCAGTGTCAAATTTGACCCCAGGGGCATAATTTGAACAAATTTGGCCAGTGGAGCTAAAAACTGATTCTTTGTTTAGCATGCAAAGGGGATGGTGGAACATTTGTTGGTGCCTTTTTGAAAAGTTGTTTCATTGTGTGGAAAATTGAGTTTAAAAATGTATACACAATGCCTAATATGTGGCAAATTCCAACAATGTCTGTGGTTTTTCATGTAAAAATAAGAGATGTGTTTGTCAGAAACATAATGCCCCCTATTGCGCGGCTTTGAAGCCATATATTTGACCTTTAAGGATGACCTTGACCTTTGAGTACTCAAAATGTGCAGCTCCATAAGATACACATGTATGCCAAATATCAAGTTGCTATCTTCAATATTGCAAAAGTTATAGGAAATGTTTAAGTTTTCGGACAGACAGTTAGCACATATAAGTTGGTTTTACAAATTCACTGAGTGTAAACATTGGGCTCTTATATAGCTCAAAGTGACCGGGAAACAAATTCTTGTGTTCTGATTTACATACATGTATTTACACTTGCAAAATTCAAAGTTAAGAATGGTAATTGTTCTCTTATTGCCAACAACTGCATAAATCTTAACATTGTAAACTGGTTGTATTGTCTTTATTACTACTTTTTTACAATCTTTTGTATTGCCCTCTTTATATTAACTTTCATCATATATGTTATATCCAGTAATTGTAGATATCAGATGTTTTGTGATGTAAATGTGTAGGGTTCTTGTTACTTGTCACACCCATTTCCATTTCATAATGCCTTAACACTGATATAGGATATTAGTGATTTTTGATTATTGTATTTATGTAAACTTATTCTATATGCTGATGAAAGTGTCATCCTTTATTTTCACAAAGATCCTTGTATCATCAGTAGTGTTTTTTGTAAAGAACTTGAAAATTGTATTAAAGGGGCCTTTTCACAGATTTTGGCATTTTTTAACTTATTCATTAAATGCTTTATATTGATAAATGTAAACATTGGATAGTAAAAGCACCAGTAAAAAATCAAGAATAAAATTAAAAAAAGGAAAAGAACATTGCCCGGAGCAGGTTTCGAACCAGTGACCCCTGGAGTCCTGCCAGAGTCCTGAAGTAAAAACGCTTTAGCCTACTGAGCTATTCCGCCGAGTACACATTCTTGACGTATTTTATACCTTATATAAGCAATCTTCGTAGTTTCACAAAATTTAACAACAAAAACGGAACTCTCCAAATTATTCAATCGTTTCGCGTTGCAACGCTTTATAATTTTTAGGTTTTAAAATCGTCAAAAGATGCATATAATGGCTATATAAGAGCATGGTAAATGTTCAGTATTACTGTTTCCTCACAAATATCAAAACTAAAACGAAAATTTGCGGATCTGAAACAACTTTTTTCAATTTTGTCAATTTACCAAAGCGTGAAAAGATCCCTTTAAATGGTTAGTGGATAACAAACTGCCTTTACACCTTGGAAAAACTGAATGTATAGTGTTTGGTTCCCAAAGGAAATTATCTAAACTTCATAATTTTTATGTAAAATGTAATGATCACACTATTGTTTCTCAATCATTTGTTGAACACCTTGGTTCAATATTCGACACTGATCTTTCTGCTACATCTATTGTTAATAATATTATTAAAAAGGTGAACTCAAGAATAAGATTATTCAGGGGCGTAGCTAGCATTTTTTGAGCTGTAGGCCCGAATATGTTACATGAAAACATACATCTAAATGTGATAACAAGATAATAGTATAACCAGTGCTCTCTAATAATATATGCTAATTACTATTTGATCTCAAGACTATCGTCTCAAGTTTAAATGAATGATATTTTTATGTGTATTAATGCCACCATTTTTGTACATTTGCAACCCATATATAGGACCCTATTGGAAATAAGTTGCAAAACTTTCATGGGACATCCTGTGGTATATATATCATGTCTTGATTTCAACATCTTGTAACTACTTGTTATTTCAGATCTCTGCTAAATACACTGACTAGTTACTTGTAACTGAATTTAACTGATTAACTTTGACTGTGATATTCAAAATGTAATATATCAATGCATTGTGATCGAAAACCTGTGATAATTGTTTTCCAATTGTTAAATGTTGTAAATTTACTGTATTGTATGATCTGTACTTGTATGACATATATATACATATGCATGAATAATTCAATATTTAGAAAAGTGTGACTGACACTGTTTCCAGACATATTACAGTTAAATTACTTCATGTCAGTAATGGCAGACAGGGATGGAAAATATCTTTTTACAATTGTTGCCTGCACTGTCGACCATATTTAGTGTTTTTGTTTCCCATCTAAAGAGTACCGACCCAAAACCATGGGCATGCCTGTGATATGTATCTTAAAGTTTCTTAAAAGATAAATGATATAAATTTTAACAACACCACTGCTCAGTTTTAACATTTCCAATACAGTATGTCTTATTTTGAGAGGCCATTCTGAATTGAGTTCATTTCCAAGGGCAAAGTTATGCCTTAATATATTAATATTACCAATTTCAACATTGTTACACTGTCCCTAATTTTAATGGCACTGGATTGTTTAAGGCTTTGAAAAGCTAGTTGCCTGGCCGGGATAACAACATCTGGAATTAAAATGCCTAGGATAAAATATAAACAATATCTGCCAGAAGTACTGTAGGGTTGCCATCATCAAATGTACAAAAAGAATCGTTTTTCAAATTTAATCAAGCCCCACTCAATGTTAGTTCTCTGACATTGAGATACAGTTTGTGACTGCCTGGCTGGTCACTATAATGCCATTGCGACCAACGTGGAGTTTACTATTTCTTATATTACACCGAAGAGTTTTCTCTGTACCACTTTACAGTGTTGTACGATTGTTTATGGTATAGAACATAAACATATTGATTAAATCTCAAAGTTTGTCGCCTGCAGCCGAACATCAGCAATGTTGCAATGAATATAATTTAAGAAATACTGATTCTTTTAAGTTTGAATAATGTTGTTGTTTTCATTTCAATAAACAAATAATTGGCTTTCTTAACATTTTATTAAAATTTGTATATTTTGCATGCAATAATATCTAATTTTAAACAATAACATTAATAAATATTCTATTATATTACTCTTTAAAGATATTGGTCCTTATATATCTATATTATCGGTTATTTTAGTGCAAATTTACTGGTGTGTTACCCGAACTATATTTTCGGTGTAATATCTTCCGCCTAGAGGCGTTAGACATATCCTTCCACCAAATACACCCGAGAGACGATCGCCGTTATGGCGGAATTGTCCGAGGAGTCCCGATTGTCAAACGGTAGTCATCTTGGCTTGTATGACTTCTTTACTACCCAAAACATTATCAGTCTATTGTAATAATGCTGTATACGACGCGCGTTAAATAAGGCTTATACTTAATTATTTGTTTAAAAAACATTCTGGCTTTCTGCACAAAAATTCATTTCATCTGTCATGCCTGTATACAAGTTCCGTCCCAATTTTGGTTGTAAGTGAACTTTGTCAAAAGCACCGTAACTTTGAAACACTAGAATTGTTCATATTGCAATGTTCCACAGAAATGATGCTGATGATAATTCAGCACGATGATGAATGATTAGATATTTCTTAATTCCAATTTTACTAGCAATTCTACTACCAGTCATGCCAGTTCAATTGCCACTGTATAACCGTACCACACATAATGAAGTTCTAAACTTTTCGAAATTAAAATCTTTTTCCGCTGTTTTTTTCCAGCGTTCTAATGATCTAAACATTTTTTCTGACATTTGAAATTTAGCATTTCGATGGCCATATTGAACGTAGTTCCAAACATGGCGACCATTAAACAGAGATTGATTTATGGAATAAATCTTCGGCTTATTCAGAATGCAACCTCCGGGAAGAGGTTTGACTTGCACCAGCGTAGCTATATCAAATCTTTTCCGTTATAACCAACCATGTGATGATATCAGAGCCACGTCGTACAATAATTTTCCCGTTGTTAGTTTTACTTTTTTTAATTAAGGCTGTTTTTTATATTGAACAAAAACTCGCTATTTTAACAATATAAAAGAAAATGATAAAATGATACTACTTTTATAATTTATATAATTCTTACACAAAAATAACATCCTTCCAGATCAGGAAGGATTTGCTTATGATGGCAGAGATTATATTTGGGAGCAGGGAACGAATACTCTTCGTGGAGATTGGTATAACACTAGTCCGTGCGCGGGCGGTCTTATACCAATATAAAGAAGTGAAACTCCAGCTGCTGGAGCAGTATTGAATTTTCATTAAAAACAATTAGTTGGTCCTTTATTTAAGGCAAGTGACCGACTGCCCAAACAGTACATAACAGCACAATACAGCACAACACAAACCAACATAAACACAAAATATGAATAAAGCTGGGGTCACCGCCTTGGAACGGTCAATGCAAAGCACTGGGGGTTTAAACCTGGTTATAGAGCGCTCAACCTCACACTTGGCCCAGCAATATTCATAATACATTTAAGTGTAAATAAAATTTAACGTCATAGCATTGTAACTCAAATTAAACAATAATAAAAGGGAATTAAAACGCATTCAATTTAATTACTATTTAATTACTCAATTGCATTGAAGATACAAGAGTAACAGAATTACAACTTTTTGACGAACGATCAAATAAAACTATTAACAATTGTCAACTACATTCCTTCTTTATAGAAAAGATTTGAGAATGTAGAATCATAGAGTTAATATCTCAGATAATCATCGCGCAAATACAGGAAGAAGCAGCAATAATGGGTGTAAAAATTCCATATTACATAGCTTGGTTGTTTATGTGACTGCTAAACAAATTAAACATAATTAAATCAAACAAGAAACGCCTATCAGAGAGAAAATATAAATAAAATGGAACATTATAAACCCAATGACCTATGCATGTAGATTACAACTGGGAAAGTCGGTCGTATGACGTCACAAAAATCCATAATGACATAATGACGTGAACAAATTCCAAGGGCAGTACTAAATAAAAATATTAATGGGGCTGTGCTACTAATAAAACAAGTTTACGTGATTTAATATTAAGAAGCAAATGAATACAAATGGTAATACCATTAAAGCGACATTATTGGAATCAAACAGTATATAGGTGTTTTGACAACTGAAGACAGAAATGATTTGATGTACGATTTGAGTCCAAATGTAGTTTACATGCAGATTTGTTCATACGACACAATGACACAATTTTATTCAACAGTGAAAAATGCCTATAATGTAGTATTCATGCAGATTTGTTCATACGACACAATGACAAAATTTTATTCAACAGTGAAAAATGCCTATAATATCACTAATGATTCCAAATTTTAAGGGAAGAAAGATATAGTGAATCGAAAACCATCAAACACGTGTTTTTAAGTACATAAGCATCGTATCCTTTTGATAAAAACAAGTTAATTAAATTGAAAAGTTTAATATGAACATTTGGTTTAACATATTTTAATTTGCGGACACGCTTCAAAACATCTCCATAAAATGATGGATGGGAGATTCCATTATTTAAATGCCATTTTAAAGAAACATTATATTTTGAAATTAAATCACCATACTTAGAGTAAAATCTAGCAAATTTATTTCTTAGGTTATGATACAAAAAGCCTTGTTTTAGCAATTTTTTAGTCAAGACTTAAAACTCAGTATGGCTGGAGATGTTGTTTTTCTTATTTTATATGTACGTTACATGCTGATTATGCAAGAGATTGTGGCCAGTGGGATTAAAGTCACTGTTATACAAAACAGAACAATAAACATATGCACCATAAATGTTGATGAAGGTTTTTACCTGTAATTGTATATGTATGTGTTCATTCGGACATATATTGGGATTACATGAGTGACCAGTTGGATCAATATCACTGTTTGTAAAACTACAAAAACAGTTTGCTCTTAATACATGAAGTGAACATGGAGAAATTATAATGAATTTCTTAGGTTTATTATCAATATGAACACATGTAATTTGATAGTGGTACAGCAAAACACATGTTTAAGTTAAAACACTTTGCGTCTTTCGAAGGCATAATAAATATACATGTCAATATTTAGTATAATGGTTTCATCACGCAAGGTCATAGCTTTATTAAAATTTTGTTGATTGTTGTCTGATTATAAAACCTAGACGGAATATACCTTTAACGAAGATCTTCACAGAAGGATTATACAAGTAAGAAATGATATTCGTTATCAATATAGCACGTCTATCCGTAGTATTGGCCCTTTTAATGAAGACATACGATTTTTGGAAGTGAACAAATGCAAAAAAACACGCAGCGTCGTAACCCCGCTGAGGCACACCGAGGCAGTTGCCTCGGCTAAAGTTTGCAGAGCAATGTTGAGATTAGAAGGAAACAAGGAAAATTAATGTCAAAGAATATAATCTATATTATATATAAGAAATTGAGGCAATTTAATGAAGTTTAGGCACTATGATATTCACAAACAAATATTATCATTGAGTACATTTGGTCCATGTTGAGGCAGATAATTGTTTCAATTTAATAACTTCAATTGATGCCAAAATGGCTCAGCAAAATGATTTGAAAAATCCGTATAATAAACAAGGCGTCGCACTGTACATTTCGATGCTATAGTCATGGTGGCCATCGGAAAGTACCGATCTAGAATCGGGTGTTTTACGGCCAGGTCTGGGTCGTTTCTGGACCAAGACACACTTCGGGTGGTTGGCGTTTTCCGCTTTATTGGTGTTCTCCTCTTTATGGCCGGCCTCGAGTTAAATCCGGGACCGTTTCAGGTGGAAAGAATCTATGTTTACATTAGAATTTTCAAATTATGATATCCCGCGTATCAACCTTTTTTTATATAAAGAAGTTAAAGTCTTTTTCTTTTTTTAAAGGGGCCTTTTCACAGATTTTGGCATATTTTGAAGTTTGTCATTAAATGCTTTATATTGATAAATGTAAACATAGGATCTTAAAAGCTCCAGTAAAAAATCAAGAATAAAATTTATAAAAAGGAAACAAAAGTAGCCGGTACCAGGGCTCGAACCAGTGACCTCCGGAGTCCTGGAATTAGTCTGAAGTAAAAACGCATTAGCCCTCTCGGCTATTCCGCCAGGTATTCACAGATTTAGTATTTTATACCTTATATAAACAATCTTCGTAGTTTCGTAAATTTAAACGACAACAACAGAACTCTCAAAATTATTCAATCGTTTCGCGTTGCAACGCTTTATAATTTTTAGGTTTTCAAATCGTCAAAAGATACATATAATGGCTATATTGGACTATGGTAAATGTTCAGTAATACTGTTTCCTCACAAATATCATAACTAAAACGAAAATTTGCGAATCTGAAACAACTTTTTTCAATTTTGTCAATTTACCAAACCGTGAAAAGATCCCTTTAATAGTCAATATAGCTGACAGAAAATGATGACGCAGTGCTAAAACAAAATTTTACACAAGAAAATTGAAAAAATGTAGTTAAGGTTGTTATATCATTGTCGATTCAAACACCGTTTATGGAAACATAAGAGTCAATATCAAATTTAAGCAATATTTCGATAGCAAATTTATGAAATTCTCAATGTTATTTTTCTGTATATATTTTTGCATTATTTGAAAGTCTGTTGTATAGCGGTATGTACAAACACGTTTGTCACCCTTAATTCATCATATTTCTGTTCATTGAGTCACTTAAAAAAAAGACGTTGTCCTAGAAAGTGTCCTTACAGTAACAGTTATTAAAAAACTGGAATGTGGGGTACACAATAAAAAATCATTGTAGAAGAGCCTAAAATTAGTTTATTTTTTTCTTAAAATTCATGTTGCAAAACTGAAAATAAAACCTTTATCATAATTTTTGATTCAGCTACAGAAATAAATTCAAATACGCAGTAAAATGTTATTTTTCGATCACAGATGTTTTGTGCTGTCCAATATTTAACAGAAAATGCGGATGCATTGGGGCTTCCTGTGTCAATTAAAACTCAAATATTAACTCCACAAGCTAGTTAGAACTTTTTATAATCATTATCAACTTAAATGAAAAACAACCATGTTTAAGGTCTGTTACATAAAAGACACTTGTGTTACTGAAAGGACACACATTGTTACCTAATGGACATAGTCAATGCAAATGTTTAATTAACTTTTATTCTGAACTTTAACAACATGTTTTAAACATTTTAAAACAGAACTGACTAGGCAAATACACGGCATTATCATAATGCATCAGATCATATACTATTATGGCAGAACAAACTTCAATAACTATTAATGAATTAGCCAATCTACATAGTGAATTCTATAAGGTAATCCAAATACTAGAAAAATACACATTTCAACAAATTGACTCTTACTGACATCGTCAAATGCTAACGTATGATTCCTTTAGTAATGATAACATTTATTACGTAACAGGCATAACACTGTTATTTGCGATACAAACTTCAACTTGCAAAACAAAAATACAAGAAACTGTAACTATGCAATTAACAATTGAACAACTTTGCATACAAATTACACTTTTAATTTTCATCAATAAAATGTTATGCAATCTTAAATTGTTATTCAAAGCCTTTTCGTAGAAATCAGCTTTAATCGTCTTCTTGAAGCAATCATGTTCATGTTTCACAAAAAAACCTCTTTAATTTGAAATCAATTCTAATAAACTGCAAACTGCCAGACTAACATTATAACAACTAATAAACATGCATATGAAAAGCCGTCTTCTTCTGTGATACTGGGTCATACATGTAGGTAACATCTAGGTACAAAATGTAACATCGATTACTTGCAATTTTGCAAGGCTTGATTCCAGATTTCCTCCTAGATCTTGAAGTGGCGCGAATTTGGAACAGGAACTGGATCCGGAATTACAGTCATTATATATGTATAGTCATACCAAGAAATATCCTTGATCTTTTGCGGCCAGAAGAAGCAGTTTTACATGAAACTTACACATCATTCTCATCTATGTCTTGCACAAATCCAGGATATGGCTGCCCATTGAATTTAACAAGGACGTGTGTGTTCAAACAGTCTGTAATATCAGGCCCATTGAATAAGTCAGGAAGCTTATTATTTCTACACTTAGGATAACACGTCTTATTATCGCTGATTCTGTGCATGAAATTAATGGGACCAATGCAACAAAGTGATTTGGTGACCAATGTTCGAGTGGTGTGTCATCCCTTGTGCAAGTCCATAAAATAGACACTGAATTTTCATCTTGTTCTGTACGAGGCAAAATTATTCTGTTCAAATCAGATCGAACTATGGCATTTCCTTTATTTTGGTAAACAGACTGTATGGGGCACTTTAAAACACTAGCTAAAGCAAAAATCTGCCATATGCCCATATTTGATTTGTTTTCTGTTATCGATAAAAGCTCTTTCCTGTAAATATCCTGAATTGTGATTTCATCAAGTTTCATACCGGGTATGTAAAATTCTGAATACAGTGCAAACTGGCTTTTCAACGATCTTTCATTTTTAGACATAATACCTTTTTTCAAAAGGTATCATCTAAGTATGCATCTTCATTCAATGCAAGTTCTTTAATTATTCTAACTCTCATCTCATCGCTTCTGTCTGGTGTAGCAAATGCAAAAACACTACCACACGAAGGTGAACAATTACCATCAGAATAAACTTCAACTGCAACCAGTTTGTCTGCTCCTTTTGGTATTTGAACATCATCAGGAATATTTGATCCTGCATCTTGGTCTATGTCAAAGCCATGATCAATGAAACTAAGTTCACCAGGTCTTACAGTTTAGTGCATTTCTGGTATTTTTATCGGATACTCTTTAAGCTCATACATTGTTTTACATGATTGCAAGTTTGATAAATGTTCTGCGAACGTACAATCATGCGATCTTCGACTCTTCAACCCTTTCGATGAAACATTCTGACTTTTTCGTTTTCGCGATACTGGTTAAGTGTTTTCATTTTGGGTTGCGTCTGTACATTTGTTGTTGTTAACATCATATTGAGTTGTGCCTGCATTCACTTTACAATGGTCTACTTTATGGTCAAGGTTGTTCTTTAAATAAGTTTCAGTTGTATTTAGAAGTGGAGCAACCTTATATTTGTGTTATGTGTGTTCATTATCTGGCTCACAATGACAACTCAGATATCGGTATGCAATATTTCCGTCATTTATATCACACACTACTTGGTGAAGGTCTTACGTTCCAGGCAACGCCTTTAACGACACCTTGTCTAAAGTTTGTTTTATCTCACTGATGCTGTCTGCTGTAATGTTATACAGGTTCACTTTAGTCTCCCGTGCTATTGCCTCTATGAATGTCTCTGCTTATGTTATGTTTTCCCCAAATTTGATGGCATTATCTGCTTGCCTTTTGATGGATCCATCTATCGCATCCGGGACCCCTTTCCCATGACCGGCTTCAAAAAATGACCAGGTTACTTTCTCAAAACCACATTATTTTCCAATTTTTGCAGCCAGATAAAAATTACCCTTCTGACGATATTGTGTCACTGGTCCATCACTGAACACTTCAATGCGAGTTAAATGTGGATATTTGTCTTTAACATCTTTAAGCACAGGTGTCAGATGACCCCACACGCCCTCTGGTGCATGCACTAGTGATTCACTTACAGTGCAGAATGTTACTGGACAGCAATCTTTCATATATAAAACACCTGTTTGCAATCTCAGTTGTTTTTTTTTGAAGCACCCAAGTGCATGCCTTGAATCTCCTAGTGATATCCACATACATAATTTTCGGAAAAATCAATGTGTATGACGCAATCTGTATAACCCATAGTATTTCGTTTCAGACTAAAATAGTCATATTGTCTGTATGTGCGGTAGAGGTGTTTCTGGTATCTTTGAAGTTGCTTCTCAAACTTATCTATCAATTCTGAAACAGACCCCTGTTTACTATCCCTAAACGTCAATGTTACTTGCTTTTCTGTCATGGTTTTGCCTTTTCTAATCTTGCGAACTTTTTTTTTGTATTCCATTCAAACCATTCTATATCTATATCATTATTTTGGACAGCTTTATTCACGATGATATGTTTTTCTTTACAAAGTTTGCATTCGCCATACATACAACTCTTTTCTTCAGCAGAACACACTTTTTCTCCAATTAGTGTATGTTGTTGTTTCTAACGCTTTAGCCATGTGCAATGCTTCAGCCATTAGTTCCGTGTTATTGCATGTCTTGCACATGCATGTATTCCTGTCACTTGGCCTGGGGAATACAACATAGAAAGGTCTCAGTCTACAAAACACAGAATAACTTATTTTTGTTTTGCCTTCGGAGAAAAATTTCTTGTATAGGATTTTCATATTCAAAAGCAAGATTCTTCGCTGTTTTTTAACCTTTTTATGTGTTTTTGTTTGTTGTTTCCCTGTTATCAACCTTGAGTTGTCATTTCGGGTGTAGAACTGGTGAACCTTTTCGGCGATCCTCTTTGTTAGTGAATTATACCCTGTTTTCCTTGTCTTATGGTCTGTTGGACAAATTCCAATCTCTTCATATGTTTGTCTTTTCAACCTATACTTTTTAAGTGTCTGGTTACAGAGGCTTTTTCTTATGTCTGCTTTTTCACTTTTTCTTTTGTCTTTGTACTTCTGTCTCAATAACTCTAACAACACTTGATACCCAAACAGCGATCTCTTCACATCTTCTTTTGTGAAAGTTCGAAGTAATTTCCGTGTTTTTGTTCTGGGGGTGTATGGTGCATTCTTTTTGTCCTGAGGGTTCTTCCTGACAATTCTTTTTTTTATACATTTCTACCTTCCTCTTTTATGTTTCTATTTCTTTTTCAAGTTTCTTTCTTTCCCTATAGGACTTTGTTTCTTCCTTGCGTTTCTTCTTTTTGTGTTGTTCTTTCTGTCGGCTTCTGGCATACTCATAATCAGGGGTTGAAGGAGGTGTATTTAGGTGTTTTAACTTTTTTTGAGATCCTTCTCTCGTTCTCTTTGTTTCCTTTTTTGGCATCTCCACTTTTTTCTAGCAGTTCGTTTTTCTCTGTCCGACATCTGCGCTATTGGTTTTGATTTCCCTTGTTCAAGGTCAATTCTGTATCTTTCTCTTCCTTTTTGCAAATACGCCTGTCGCTTTTCGGCATCAGCATTTCTACGTTGTCGAAACAACCTTTAACAAAATATGTCTTTCCAATAACAAATTTAACAGTTACTGCGAGGACCGTTACTGCGAGGAGCCACACAGGGGTTTATGGGAAATAGTATGAAAAAGGTGCATGTTGATGCATTGTTGAACAAGATTTATAGAACTGCTTTCATTTTCTGACAAATACATACTGAAATAATATATTGCTTTGTCTAGAATATCCTTACAATATTGTTACTTAAAAGAAACAAAGTAAAAAACACAGACCGTCATCCTTACCTTTATGATGGGAAAAGTAAATGTTCTTGAATTTCACATGCTTGTGTCACCACAATCTCTTGCACGACGGTTACATTACATTCACCTCTGTGTTGGGCTCAGAACGGACTATTGTTATGAAAGCGTCTCATTTATGTCATGATCATTCCAAGCGTTGATCATTGAGGTTACAGAATACTAAACATTCTCTTGCACGACGGTTACATTGCATTCACTGCATTAAAGAAAACCATCTCATACCATGATATCTTATATCAGTCTTAATTCATTATTATAAAATTGATAAGTTTTTTTATGTTAAGAAACCAACATACATACACACGTCGAAGCAATTCCTAACGTCACTCAAAAAAAATATGTTCAATTGTTTACATTTGTGAAGTGCGTGGAATGATTCCATCTGCGTAAATGGGCAATAAATTAGTTCCAAAGAGTTGCATTAAAACTCGCAAGTTTTTGCACGATTTAACGTACATTTAAAAGTCATATTTCTTATTTTGATGCATGCGATCTTAAATATCCAATCAAATATACGTTGAATGCGTTTGTTCGGTTTTATCTATTTTATAGACAAAATGGAGGGCTGAGCCTTTCGCAGAGTTGTATGTGAGAGCAAGGAACGACAACTCTGCGTGGAGATTGGTGTCACCATTGTCGACATTGAGAAAGAATTATACCTGCTTTTGAAGAGTTGACAGAAAGAATTGACTGAAAGGAAATGGCTCCACACCAATATATTTTATTGAAAGGACATTTACGTTGAAATCTCTGGGGACACAATTAAATGTTATTTTTTTAAACATAGCATTGAATTGACTAAAATTTTATGTTTTTGGAACAATTATTTAAGTATCAAAGCTTACAATACATATAAATCACAAATAAAATAATTCAAATACAAGCCTTTTAACGATTATTCAAAGGTTTTCGTTACTCCAGGGACATTATTAAAAGGTCTATTTTACTATACTTCATCTCGAAAAAAAATTAAACTAATCATTATACACACAATTTTGAAGGGCATGACCATTTGAATTTAGCAATATTATGTCCAGAATATTTTATTTCCCTTCTTTAGACATAAAATACTCCCATAATTTGTATAGGACAAGTTTTTCGCTTAAAATTGATATTGACTCATAATCTAAAATTGACAATAAACTTGTAGCAGATTTGTTTTGTTATTTTTATTCATACTTAACGGTCATATGTTACGTCCACGATTCCGATAATTTAGGCATAAAATGTGGTTTAAATGTCCTTTAAAACGCACCAGAGACGTTCGATGTTTAAAAACAATTCCGGTACGCCCCCGAACCCGCCCCCCTATAATGACCATAGATACTGCCTCGGCTAAAATTTGGGTCTGGCTACGCCACTGACACGCATGTGTTAAATGTAAATCTTTAGTTTCATGTATATTCTTGAAAATTACAAAAGAAATTGGCATTTCAATCAGCATTGTTTTTTTACTAAATACTTGCTAGACTGAGCTCCCTGTAGTAATCTTTATCATGTACAATTGTTCTCATAATATCGGCCCTTCTGATTGGTTGCTAAGATTTTGTTACTATACCTATGTGCTTGTTCTCAAACTAGTATCTAAAGGAAAAAAAGGAACTCTTGCTCATTTTGTTTTCAATCTATTTCAACATTTTATTAAAACATAAGCGGATATTACAAAAAAATGATGAATTTACTATTACTCCATAAACAAACTGACATAAATGTGTGTTACGTAATTTAAGAATCATAGCATCACCCTTGAATGTACATGACTTACTTTCCAATGAACATCGGAAATCATGAGCATGATCGTCGTAATAGTAATGGATAACCGTAAAAGAAATTACAATTCATTAAAATTGAAAAAAACTTTCCAGCATTTTACTCTTCACATTCAATATCTATATTAAAGCCTGGTAAGGTTATTAAATTTTAAGTTTCATTGCAAGATTGTGACTAGGACTGTACAAATCTATCTATCAATCGTTGAAAATAATAGAAGAAAATAAGTTTTCGTTTACAACACCTTGTGCATTCCAGATATACCAAAATTCTACAGAAAATAAATGTTCACGTAATAATGAGACCCAAATTTTATAACCTACACCATCATAAACTTTAAATATTTCATAACCTGTTTTTACATGTATTTGGCATTTTTAACGAACGCAACCAAAATGTAATGACACGTTAACATGTAAAGAAATATATAGAATATCTTCCACAATCGCCAAGTACAGCCATATTACATGTATATAATGGTGCTGACATAAATCTCTTGCAAGCATATACATGAACACGTTCGACAACATCAAATGATTTTAGTCCCCAAAGCTCTGAGCCATAGAATAAGGTAGGCAATATGGGACTGCGACAAGGCTGTAATTTAAGCCCTATCCTGTTTTGTATGTATATCAATGATTTATATGAATATTTAAAAAGCAAAAATATAAGAGGTATACAACTTACACCAGATTTTGAAGAAATATTTATGTTATTATTTGCTGACGATGTAGCACTTGCTTCGGATACTGTTTTAGGTCTACAACAGCAGCTAAATTATCTACATGAATTTTGTGTTGTCTCAAAATTATATGTAAATGTTGATAAAACAAAAATTGTTGTATTTAGAAATGGTGGTCGACCTGCTTTGAATAAAAAATGGTATTACAATAATACATTATTGGAATGTGTGCAAGGATTTAATTATGTAGGTGTTCATTTTTCGTCTAGCCTGTCTATGCTTAAAATGGCAGAAAACATGTCTTGTAAAGCAAAACGCGTCATTGTATCTATGCTTTCGTCCCTATACGACTATATGCCTATGCCATATGATTGTTACTTTAAGATTGTTGATGCTAAAGTGATGCCTATTTTATTATATGGATCGGAAATGTGGGGGCTCAAATATTTTGAAGTTGTAGAAAGAGTTCACACATATGCATGTAAAAGATTTATGTCAGCACCAATGTACTCTGTTAATAATGCTATTTTAGGTGATTGTGGCAGATATTCAGTACATATTTATTCATCTATGAAAGATATTTTTGTACAGCAGTGGGTAGAAAAGTGTAATAGTTCCCCCAAACTTAAAACATACAATGGATTTAAAAGTAAATTTCATTTTGAGGTATATTTAAAAAGTTTAACAATTCGTAAATTTCGAAATGCATATGTATGCTTTCGAATTTCTTTCCCTAAGCTCATGATTGAAAAGGGCCGCTATTTGAATATCAACAGAAACCAAAGGTTCTGTCCTTTTTGCAAAACTGTTACTGAAAATGAATTTCATTTTCTATTAATATGCACGACATACTTAGACCTCCGAGAAAGGTATTTACTTATTAAGTATTATACAACCGCTACTATAAATAAATTTAATATAATCATGAGCTCCCGGGAAGAAAAGGTGATCAGGGGTACTTCTATGTTCTTGTATTATGCTTTTGAAAGAAGAAATGCGTTACTGAATAGCAGTTAATTATAAATAGCTGTACCATTACATATGTATGTTTGCTTACACTTTGTCGGTGTTTTTGAAATGTTGTGGTTATTCGATGTTATTTGTACTTGCAAGGGCCGGAGGCCATATAGCAATAAACATTGAAACTTGAAACATAACCTTGGTATCAATAAGCTGGAAATAACAGTTCTATTTTATTGGCATATATTTGTATAAAAAGATATAAGCGATACAATTACAACCTTGGCATAAACCCAAATGACATTGAATTAGGTCACTTAAAGTATGATAGAATCTAACTTGAGTTTCCACTTTTATGGCGTTTAACAATTGTCTACTGATGGTATTTGTTAATAGCGTGTGATATTTTTGTAGGTTACTTACATGCAGACTTCGGTTTTAATTTGATCTGGGGGCAATTTTGGTAAAGGTCACTGTTATTAAAATAAAAACTTCAACTTTCTGTATACATGTTTGTAGTTATTTTGTGTTAATTGTTAAATGTTCATCTTTGACGTAAAATAAATATAAATACAACAGATATACAAACTTCAATATGCATTTGTGTTTATTACATTAGGTAACTGACATAAAACGTACATTATACTATCAAAGTGGAAGAGAAGTTTACCGCGTTGTCTTACGACAGATGTTAATAATTTTCTGAACATAAAGCAATTCCAAACTGGTGACCAGTGAGCAAGTCGACCTTTGATCCAATGTACATAATTTGAACATAAAAGAACTCGAGATGACGCTCCATACGAAACATGACAGCCATGGAGTATTTTTTAAAAGAATTCCCCTATATAAGTAAATATAAAACAGGTGACCACCGAGACAAGGCCGCTGTTGACACGATGTTTTATAGCAAATATCAAATCTTTGAGAATTGCGTTTCCAGAGGATATTTTTTTTAAAGTTTTCACCTTTATAAATATAAGGAAAACAAGAAACACAAGGACGGGGCCCATTTTGACCCAAGACATGATTTGAAAGTAATTAGAGGATCGTAATACAATGTCACATACTTAATATCAAACCTTTGGCTTTGAAGTTTTAGAGCAGATTTTTTTAAACGTCACTATGAAATATAAAGAAAATAAGTTTCCCACAGCGCAAGACCAACTATAAATCCAGGGGTACAATTTGAGTAAATTACTAATTTGATGTTTCTAAACAAATATCAAACCTCCCCTGGGCCTTTTGTTTTGAGACGGGAAGATCTATAGAGTTTTCATTACGTAGATGTAAGGGAAACATTAAATTTGATGTTACTTTACAAAAATAAAAATCGGGACCGTGTGGTTTTTACCTCGCGGTGATGACTTGAACAACCTTTGAATAAGACGACAAAACAAGCTTAGATATACAACATTTTACATGTGAATAATGCAGTTTCAGGGGGGAAGATTTTTTTTAATATCTTAAAGAATACATCGAGATTACTGCTAAATCTACTTACTTACCCTTAATCCACGCACTGTATCACATTAATTCAATGTTAAGTGCATTCAATTCTATGTGTTGATCTTTTATACTAAGATATACGGATATATTCGAGTTTTTGGCTATGCATGCATTATTAATTATGTGTAAGTAAAATATAATGCAAAGAACCTTTTTTCTGTCATCTTTTAAAAGTTGTTATAAAAATTTAATACTTAGATTTCCACACTGTTTTATAATACATCGATTGCATAAAACAGTAACACTATTATCTGTACATACTCATTACCTTAGTTATGATTTGATTTTTTTGGAAATTAATATGGTATGGGAATAATGCGCTAGTCATTATTAAGAACGCAACTTTAGCCAACGTGACAATTTATTATGTGAACGCATTTCTAAGTGCATTTATTATTAAACAACACATACAATAAGCATAAAACATGTGTTAAGTGTTTTGCATGCGCAATATACGTTGACATCATCAACAACGAAACAAATAAAATACGTTCTTCTATTCGAACTGTTATTTAGTGTTTTGCATAAAATTTCATGTAGCCCGAGTAATGGCGTCTTATTATGAGAAGACGTAGGAGAGAGAACGTCATAACACGTTGTAAACTTATAAGGTAAATAGTTGTTGAAGATGAAGGAACAATTGTCGCTTTTCTCCTTATTTTTTGCTGACGTGCAGTTCTAGTGTATGTGTCTGTAGCAATAATATTGATTCAGTCTTCAGAAATATTGTCATAAAGATTTATATCGTCAGTACAGACTTATGGTCACAAACATCAGTTTTTGCAAAATATTTTACATAAAATACAAAACTAATATAAAAATTGCATGAACTGCTATAATAATAATGTCAACAAAAAAGCAATGCACTTATTAAAAATGCAGTAAACCTATTCGTAGAAGTGCCTGCATTACGGTGACACCCCGTTGTTCTTACATACACGGTATAGTATGTATGCAATAATGCAGGATGAACCCGTTGCTCCGAGCGTTATAAAAAGATAAATTGGCCACACTGCGGGCTCGAGAACTTCGTGGCAACAGTACTCATAGTCGCTTTTGTCGTTTCGACAGCAAAGTTCTTCGCAGTTTTCAAAAGTTTGATTGGCTGTGTAGCATCTCACGGAGCAAAACACCGTATCTGGCAGAGAACAGATCATATTAAAGATAAAATACACTAACACTAAACACAGTAAAATATTGGTTTGAATAAAAATCTAACGATTCAAAATGTCATGAGTATGCGTAAAGATAAGTGGACCTTTCATCAACTTGCTCACATCTTTACCGGTCGCATATTGTAATTAAATCGAATAATTATTTTATTGAATTGCTTATTAATTGAATAACAATTCCTCTAAGGCTATATTTAGTTAAACGTGTATTTGTGTGATTTATTCCAGGCTTTGCGTAGGTTTTGTGAGCAGTTCAACCGGTAAAACCCCAAATGCTTTGAACAGACCGTTCCAACATGGCAATCCCAGTTTTAATCACGATTTTATGTTAAGTGTCGTATCGTTTCTATTGTCGTGTATTCTTTAGACAAATGGATATTAGTATTTAATAAAAGACTAGAAGACAAGTTTTCCCAAATGATTATGTTTCCGCATTTTCTTTATTAGTATGCATGTGTCACGAATTATTTACAAATTTTGGCTTTAAATGCCGGCGGTGCGCAATAAAACCAATCACGTTCAATCCTTGGACAAATCTCCCTAGTATAACAGCATGGACGAGCAAAGTTTATTTTTGCTTCTCGTCAACTGCAAAAGTAAGCTATTATGTTGGTCTACTAAAAATGTGCTGGCTTCATAATCCAAGAATGACAGGTTTCTATATACACCTAGATACTAATCTGCCTTAAGCAAGTCGTCAACGACAAAAACACTAGGCGCTGTGCATCATATGCAATATAAATGACCGAGAGTTCGTCTCTGGAACGTAAATCTTGCACTATGCACCGAAACTATTTTTTTCTGTTGACAATATTTTGGTGGTTGATATTCTCGATATAAAGTTTGTTTTTTAATGTCATTTGATATAAATCTAATATTTATTCTAAACAGTTGCATACATTCTCACATCTGTGGGGTTTCTGTGTGTGTAAAGACGATATTATTGTACGTGTTTTATTGAAATTGGAATGCTTAGAAGTTTATAACTTTAGCACAAAATTATTTGCGCTTAAAACATAAATAGTGTTCAGCTTCTAAAACTGTAAACTGAACCTTGTATTGTGTTTGAAATTCATTGATTCTTAAAATACTGGTATACACTATTATTTGATGGAATACGTGAAACAAATAGGGTATTTACCATTTTGTGAACAACTGAACAAGTCCTTTAAATGAGTCACGATACGTGACCGATTGTTCGTATTCTGATTCAGATAATAAAACTACAATAACTCAGTGAAAAATGTTTCCATTCGTGCAGATAATCAACAAAATCATTTACTCTGTTCAATAGGAAACATGACAAACGTGACGAAAATATATTCCTATTTCCGTTATACACATGGCTTGTGCAGACAACAGGATCTGTTTCATAATCTTAAGAGTGAACAATTATAAAAGATTATATGACTTACGTATAAGGGAAAAAAGTAATATCGTTCCAAAGATAGCGTACATTTTCACTGGTTAAGACACACTGATACAATGCATACAGGTTGAGGAATGAAGTGCTTCTGATGATAGCAAGCTATTTTGTATGGTGAATTTTGAAGCCTGATAACAAAATCAATATGTATGACGCAAAGGGCGTGTGCAGGGTAAATAAATGTGATACTCTTTCCTGCCAATGACTCAATTCTAAAAATAATCATATAACTAAAGGTTCGCTTAATCCAGATTGATGTGGTTATATTGACATTTATCGTCGATAAATAGATGAATACAGTTTGGAAATGTTTGTTTCTCTTTTACATTTATGTAACTTGAATTAAAAAGAAAGTAATGTCTTCATGTATGATAATGTAATATTATCGTGTAAAAAATTTACAAACTACCAAATGAATTGGAAATGCTAGTGGAAAACGCATGTAGCGCAGTACTTCTTCATGACATCAGTTGGCATCCGTCAAGGATGTCTGCTCTCCCCCGTCCTGTTTAACATTTTCATTGAGAAGATAATGCAGGAGACTCTCCATGATCACCACACCTCTCTCTCCATCGGTGGAAGACCCATCTCCAACTCGAGATCCGCTGATGGCATTGGTCTTATGATTGACACCAGCAGTGAATTTCAAGATCTTACCAACAGACTCTATGAAAGAGCAGGAGTGAACGGGATGGAGGTCAGCACAGTGAAGTGGAAGATCATGGTGAACAGCAAGACCAACACCAGTGAAGACATCACCATGAACGGCACGAAGCTAGACGAAGTGATCAGCGTCAAGTATGTGGGCGCAACCCTGTTCAAGGATGATACCAGTTTCGCTGAGGTCCGAATAAGAATTGCCATGGCGACCGCAGCGATGGCTAAAATTAACAGGTTGTTGACAAACAGTTGAATCCTACCAAGTACAGGCTCTGCAAGACCTCGTACTTTATATCATACTGTTCGGCTTCGAGACCTGTGCGCTTCACGTGGACGCAGAACAAAGAATACAAGCATTAAAACACAAATGTCTCCGAAGACTGCCCTGCATCTGCTACACAGAGCGCAAGACCAACGAATATGTCCGAAACAAGGCTACAACACTTGTTGGCCCACAAGAGCCCCTACTTGCAACCGTTTACGACGTAAGCTGGGTTGGTTTGGACCCGTCACCAGGCTCGACTCCCTGTGCAAAACTGTTCTCCGTTGCATGATAGAGGGAGGTCGACGTCGTGGCAGTCAAAAGAAACGCTAGTTGGGCAATGTGAAAGAGTGGACCCTTTCCATGGATGAGTTACTCTCCGTAGCAAACAACAGCCCTGAATTAAGGAGGAGTTCTGTCTCGTCGTCCCTATTTTTCCCTTAAAAGCCAGACCGGTCAAGGGAATGCTGCTGCTGATGATGATAAGGATGATGATGATGAAGATGATGATGATAATGATGATGATGATGATGATGATGATGATGATGATGATGATGATGATGATGATGATGATGATGGTGATGGTGATGATGATGATGATGATGATGATGATGATGATGATGATGATGATGATGATGATGATGACGATGACGACGACGACGACGTCGACGACGACGACGACGACGACGATGATGATGATGATGATGATGATGATGATGATGATGATGATGATGATGATGATGGATCTTAAGCCGTTTGGGTAAATAAAACTCTAAGGAAATACATAGCGTATGTCAGCTTGAATTCGATTTTAACTAATATTGTTTTCAATAGTGGGTGGACGTTTGAGGGTGGTCATCTGTTGGATTATAATCATGGGTGTTATCATATTCATGACTTATACGTAGCCTTTTGATGCTAAGATAATTAAGGTAGATCGCACTTAATGCTAAATCTACAGCACTAGCGGGCACAATCATGCCTCTTGTTCGTACTCTTGGCAGCATTTCGTGTATGTGTTATTGTAGACCAAACAACAACCATGTGTACAGCTGACAAACGTCCGGTTGTCTACATTGCATTCGTTTCGGCCTTGCATAGAACAGATTCGTTGGTATTGTTGTTGTTAACTGGGCAGCAACCATGTGTACAGTTTACGAATGCCTGGTTGCCAATGTTGCATTCGTGTGATATGTGTACCTTTTCTACCAAACACAGAATCTATTCTTGGTTTTAGTCCTCCGACGGATGAATGAGAATGATAATAATGTATTACCGGTACGTGCTAATATAAGTTCAATATTAGGTCTACACATATGTAGCATACTCTTAAAGTGGACAATATCAACACAGTTTATTTTTGAATATTTTCAAACGTTTTATTAATTCAAATTAATTTATTCAAATTTTATTATTTCAAATTACTTAATTAATCAACTCGTGATCATAGAAAATATATTTTGTCTATGATCACTCGTGAATTAAAATCGATAATCCACCGAATCCAACAAATATCCTCTATAATACATAGGTGCTTAAGCTTGTGTGGATATCATGTAAATACATTTATCACTTTCATACCATTAAACTTGTAAAATAAATTTGAGTCTGCCAACCGAGAGGCTGCTGAATCTAATTTTGAAATTATAATAATAATGATTCAGAGGAAGAAGTTTCTTTTTAAATTATAAAGCGATATTGTCAGTATTAAAACTATTCAAAATCATGTAATTTATAAGTATACTCATATATCAATCCATAACACGTTTATTTAGCAACGATACTATATTAGAATGGTCTTTAAAATATAGAAACCTTTTACTTAAAAACTTTTAACAAACATATTTTATGATGAATTAATTACCGACAAATGTTTTAAAGTGCTATTAATAATTACTAATTTTAACTGATAAAGCGGGATTATTATCTTAATTAATGTGCAAAAAAAAATTGTCGTATTGTGTCGATTTTTTTTTTGGAGCATGCTTTTATGAACGGAGCACTTATTGTGTTTTTGATAATCTTATCGGCATAAAATATTGCTATTCCGAAATAATTCCTCAATTCTTTAATATGCAGTTTTATTTCGAATGTCCATCTTTCTAACTTTAATTTGTCCACGTTTTCTAAATTGATCATGCGTCTATGTCTATCTGCACTATGAATCATGATTGAATTTGGGATTCCGTGTTGATCAATATGACGGCGTCACTCTAGAAAGCAACACACATGTTATAACCTGCCATTCAACAAAATGTCATCTAGATAGGAATACTTAAAGGTCCGGGTTTATGTTTCATTTATCGGTGTCCTGTGTTTTTCATCGTACACAAAGTATACAATAACTTGAATATCAAATGGTAAATCGTACCGACGGGATTTATTGCACTCGTTGAGGTCGCGCAAATGTATTTATCAATCTCGCGCGTCTTACAATAAACTTATGAATTACCCTCTTTGGCGCACTTTAAGTGTGCACGAAGGAATCGAGTTTCTTTTGCGGTTTCTTCTTATTCAGTTTTTGAGAGTCGAAATGTTAAGTTTGTGTTTTTTTCCTTTTTATATTTTAATTTTTATTGCCGTGTGAACTTAATTTATAATTTAGGTATTGGTTAAATAATAGATGAAAACGAAATCAGGCGGATATAATATATGTGTATGCATGAAATGTTTTTCATGTAGATAACGTTGATTTTGTTAATATGTATTTGTTGAATTATTATATCACGTTGATGTGTGTCATGTTTGACGCAGATAGAATGTATTGTAAGTTTATTTCCGATAAGTCAAACCATATATTATATTTTCGTTTATGAGATTTGTATAGTAGAGAGGCTGTGAGTACATTGTTGATATATCAGAAGTGAATAAAGTAGTATTTTAGTAACTCTTAAATCTCTAGACTGGACGTTTAACATATTATTGGAAAATGAATGCATATGTTGATTCAATTAACCAAGTGAAATTATTTTTTTTTCTTGAAATGGCATCCCAACAATATTTCCGCTTATAATGCACATATTTATTTGTAATAAATATCTGCTCTATGCGATTATGTGTCATTAAGATTTTATCGCATCAGCAAAAATAATGAGATAAAAAAAATAGCCTCTAAAGTTATGGATATCAATTACACATTCAAACTACATAATATTAAGCAATTTCATGAAATGATTTAAATATAAATTATTCGATGCGAACCGATGAACACTATTGATATAAACAATGTTGTAGAGGGTACTATTTGCCATCGAGTCTGTTTTTAATTTAAATCTATTTATTTGAGCTCGATTTCATCGAAAGCCTAAAGCTTATTAAATCGCCATTGAGTCCTTTTCCTTGGACTAAGAACCAGTACTTGGTGTCTTTTTTCGAACCCGTGAGGTCCCGGTCGCTAGGCGGACGCCATGTCCACTACACCGCGGCGACCTTTCTTGTAATTCGAAATACTGTCTCTCTGAACTTTGTTGGAGAGCCTATATTTCTATGCGCAATGTTCAACGCCAAAGAAAAACTAATCATCCACAAAAAGGTCATCTTGCGATTTTAAGCACAATTATGATAATATTCTCATTAAAAGTTTCATAATTGTTCGATTCGTTGAGAATAACGATCAGATGTTGAATAACTAATAATATTTAGTCGAGAGCCAGACATTTTGAAAAAATTCATTATGATACATTACATTATTTACGGGAGTTCATTTCCAACTGTAGCTGTGATACACACGACTTTAAAATTATAATACATGTGATAATATACTTAATGTACTTCAAAATGGTCACAATGAAAAGGCGCACTAGGTTAATGCATTCTGCTGACTGAGCGGTGGCCAATTTTCTAGTCAATAAGAATAAAAATATATACAAATTCTTTTAAATATTAGAATGTTGTTTCTTTTCTTAACATCCTAAAACATGTGTTTGAACATCGATGTAAATTGTTGACATTTGTTCAAGTGCCAAATGCAAGTGTATTTTACCCTTATAAAACAATATTCTTTTACTACATATTGAACTACCAATAACCTACTAGTAAACCCTCATAAATATAAATTCACAAATAATTTATTATAAATTACAATTAATTGTGCACAATGCACTTATTGTTCGTTTGCTATTAAAACAAATAAGATAATTAAGCTATTAACGTTTAAACAGCTCAATCGAAGAACAGTAATATTAAATTTTTACACGTGTTTAAAGGCCCGGTAAACCCGGCATCTGAAAATACACAATGAACGAACAAGATTTTCATCAAGTATACTGATTGTACTTAACAAACATAATGCACGATTAGCGTTGATATATACAATTAGAATACTGATAAATTGCATTGCATTTGTTATTTGTTCAAGCAAAAATAAGGTTACAAAATAATATTGGACAGGCAGTTAGACAGACCGACAGTTTATTCAGACTTAAACAATAGTTTATCGTCTTCATACTCAAATATACACATTAATTTCTGTCACGTTAATGCGAATAATACTTTAATAGTATAAAACAAAAAAGTCATTAAAAATACAATTACAAATAAATACAATATATTGTAAGAACACGTAAGATTTTTCGATGATGTGAAGAGATATATTAAATAGTATTATTTAGGATCGTATTTGTTATAACTATAGCTTCTTTGACATAGTGGCATATATTTGAAATTACAAAGTTTTCAATGAATGCGTTCAATGTCACCTGAGTTTGTAAACCCCATACTTCTTCATAATTTAATATAGGTTTATAGGTTTATTCAAGATACATTAGACATTACAGTCCATGAGTACACATGTATGTTGAATATATTTCTACAAACAAAATGCATGCAAGTGGTCATCAATAAATACAAGTTCATGACATGATTGATCATATTCAAACTATAATATGTTCTATACATACATTCTTAAAAGGATACATGTATTTCAACATAATGTTAACATAAATAGCGCTATTGATAGCGAAAAGTCAACTTGTCTGACATGTAACTTACTCAAAATAATATTTATAGACATTTCTTTGAATAAATGCTTTATGAACATAATTTGCTAAATTTATGTTAATTGTTTGGTTATCAGATTGCATTAACTCTATAAATTTTGGAATATTTGGTCTTTTCCAGTAATATTGCTTTTTTTTTTTTTCTAATATCATTGTATAAGGAACATTCAAACAAAAAATGAAATTCATCCTCCAAGACATTGCAATGTTGACATTTTCTTTCCTGGACTGGTATAGATTCTGGTTTATGCCATCTGCCTGACTCTATTTCTAATCTATGTGAGGATACTCTTAGTCGGCACAGACTAAACCTAAACGTATCAATAGTAACATTATTTAAATAAGGCTGGAATTCAAATTTACATAAAGATTATAACTTACTGCTCTTGATGAATTACTCAGTTCCGACATCCAATTTTGTATAAAAGCATCATTTAATCCTGATTTAACAAGAGATAAAAAGCACTTATCATCACCTACTCCTTGGTTTATCCATGCATACTGTAATCCCAAGGACTGCAACAAGTTACAAACAGATTTAGCCCATGTGTGCATATTTGGTTTAATTATCAAACAGTTACACATATGTAAATATAAACACTTAACATATTTATGGTTTTCTAATTGGGTAACTTTTAGCCAATACCTTATTACATTAACTGCACGATTAAGGATGTTCTACCAAGTTCTCCATACACAAAATTATTTTGAGTTTGAATTTTCACACCTAATAATTTTTTACAGGAACTTAAATGTACTCTCTCAAGTGTCATGGATTTATTTAAGCCCCATATTTCTGAGCTATAATTTGAAATGGGTAAAACAAGTCGATCAAATAGCTGTAATTTGGTCTGGATATTGATTGAAGGAAAATTAAGTAAATATGTATTTAATTTAAAAACCGCTTTTGAAGCTTGTCCAGCAAGAGTTTCAAAAGTACTTGTAAATGATCCTCCCGTGGTAAATACAATTCCTAAATATGTTAAAGATTTTACAATTTCTATAACCTCGCCTTTATATGCAAAATTCATATTTCTCCTTAATTGTCCCCCTTTTTTAAAAATCACAACTTTAGTTTTATTTGAATTTACACAGTATTCTTCCAGCAAGCACAAACCTTTATTAAGTTCTTCCTCCGATTCAGCCATAATAACAATATCATCTGCATATAGTAACAGAAATAGTTTCAACAGTCCAATATCAATCCCATTAAAACCATTTAACATAAAATGTTCCTCAATATCATTCAAATAAATCAAATAAATAAAAAAAAGGAATGGTGATAAAGATTCACCCTGTCTTACTCCTAATAAACAAGAGAAGTCTTCATTACTTATTCTATTACCTAATTTGATTCTTGATTTCACATTTACATACATAGATTTAATAATATTTATCATTTTTCCTCGAACTCCTAGTTTCAAAAGTTTATACCAGATAATATCTCGAACCAAATAATCGAACGCTTTAGTAAAATCAACAAATACAGCATACAATCTCTTTTTTTCATTAAGTAAATAATTAATAACACCATGTAATACAAAAATATTATCGATAGTACCCATGTTTTGTCTAAAACCTGCCTGTGAGTCTATATATACATGATAATTTTCTGCCCAATTATTCAGTCTGTTGTAAATGACTTTGGTAAATAATTTCCCAAATGTACTTAAGAATGTAACCCCCTGTAGTTGTTAACATCATTCTTACTTCCCTT